>NW_020526894.1:0-29604 GCF_003368295.1 Carassius auratus | reverse complement strand
TACTGTATGTTTCAATTACTGTGAATCTTGGTTCATAGCAAAAAATATGTATATAATAATAAAAATAATAATAATATATAATATATATATATTATATATATATAATATATATATATTATATATATATATATATATATATATATATTATTATTATTATTATTATCTCTTTCCAAATCATTAGTACTATGTTCTGTGGACACCAACATTCTAAATTTGCTCTTGGGGCTGCAGGAGAACGTCTGCTAAGCCAATTACTCAACATTAAATATTCCTGTTCCAATGTACCACATATGTCAGCATGCTGGATGCCTTTTCCTCATTAACACAACTGTGGAGAAATAAGCTACCTAAAGATGAATGTGACTGCTCTCATTACTGGCTTTAAGCACATGGCTCCCTCCCTTTGCATAACTTAGATCTCAGTGACAAATTGCTTCAAATTGTCTCTGCTCTGTATTAAATCAGTGGCTCAAAAAAAAAAACTTGGAGAGTCTGGCAGTGCGAAGCACATGGCTGCAGGCCTCCCACGGCGAGATTGATTAAGTGAGTCTGTAGCTATTCATCACCCCCAATAGGACTGCAGGCATCAAATGAGTGTATCGTCACCCAGTGACTTATTGTAATATGTCAGGCAGACAACAGGCCACACATATTGCCCTTAATGACTTTCCACTGCATCGTGGGTCATTCTGCAGAAGATTATAGAAAATAACAGTCCTGATATTTCACATGAAGTAATTTGTTTAAATGTATGCCGATATGTTCATCTATTTAAAACCATGCATTCAGAGGCAGCAGAGGAGGAAGTACAATGAGGTATCAGCTCATGTGGATAAGTGCTCAATATTATTTGTGAAATATCAGATTGGCCTCATTATCACACGGCATTATGCATGATTTGCTCACAATGCATTATACAGTCAGCAAAAGGCACAGTCACTGAGATGCCTGTCCCATAAATCTCCAGAGCACATCAGTTAAAGCATCTGTGAGAGAATAACAATGACAATGTATTCAAACGGCATGTATTAATGACCATGCCAGGCTCTCTTTTTATCGTATTATCTTTTGCTAAGTAAATTGTTGTGTATGTGCTTAACATGCCTTTTAAGTTAAATGAGCTCAGACTCCGTTTTTTAAAGTCATGGCTGGTGTTTCTGTCTCTGAAAATGTGAACTGTGTTCTCTGGTTTCCCTGATCGATAGATGAGCACACAATTCCCTGAAACCAGGCCCCTTCTTCCCTCTGATCATCCAAAACGACACAATAACAGCTTGATGATTTCGATTGTGGAAAGAAGACCATTATCTTAGCTGAGGGATCTGTTGTATTTTGGGGTTGGTTGTCTAGATTCAATATATTAAATGTATTTGATCAAAATACATTAAAACAGTTATATTGTGATATATTGTTATAATTTAAAATAACAGTTTTTCTATTCAATGTTTTATTTTCCTATGATGGCAAGGCTGCATTTTCAGCAGTCATTGCTTCCATCTTCAGTGTCACATGATCCTTAAGAAATTATTCTAATGTGCTGATTTTGTGCTCAAGAAACATTAATTATTGTAATTAGCCATATTGAAAACTGTTGTGCTGCTTTCATTTTTTTGTGAAAGTGATACAGTATTTTTCGAAATTCTTTAATGAATAAAAAGTTCTACACAAATAACCATATGATATTTACATTAAAAGCATTTACATTTTGATGCTTCAAAATAATGTTGCATGCTAGCTTTGAACATGAGACACTGAGGCAGGCACATCCATTCAAATACATTGTTAAACAAATTCTAATGTATTCACAGGTCCGTAGACATGTTCCCTGAAATCCATCTTACCTTATCTGAACCACATTTTGTACTGTAGTTTATAACCCTGTTGTTTACATCAATTCTTTAAATGTATCTAGAGCAGAAGCATGTAAAGTGCATCTTGGTGAGGGCATGTAGAACATGAATATTTAATCATGTAATGTGTCTAATGACATACTGTAGATTGCATTACTGTACACTGTGTTTTTATAACATGTGCAATTTGAAAACATTGTCCATACACTTCTAGCTATTAAGTTAATACACAGCTAATGTCATCTGAGTTTAACGGATGGGCGCTGCATTAATGATTCAGCACAGATGCAAACTCCATAGAGTCTCATTCACGGTCCATAGGGCTTGTTTTTACTGATCTGGTACCACATCTGAGGAGCCACGTTGGGAAACCAGGAACACAGCTTTTCTCCGGGCACGCAACGTCTGTCTCGCTTTCTGTAGTAATCTTGTGCGACGTTGTGAAACCACTGGCCTGAATGACTGTTGTCATGAAGCGAGAGAGTATGGATGGTTCCTGTGTGTGTGTGCTAACTTACCTGAGGGCATACAGGAGGACTGTGTGGTTCAGTGCTTAATGGTGCTTACCACCGCCATGGGCATGAACATGGGGGATACACTCTGACAGGGTCACGCAACAACCGTGCCGCAGGTCACATGCCTTCCATGCAAACCTCCAGTGGATAATGCAGGGGAACTGTCACATATTGTAACTAAAAGCTTGATTCTCTCCTTTCTGACATTGTAGGTGCAGTGATTTGTATGAGTGTGTAAGTCTGCAAGGTCAGTTGCGGTTAATGTTAGAATGGGCTCGGTTTGGGGCTAAATCACGTTGAACATTCCGATCATTGGAAGAAGTCTTGCTGAAGAACCTGCCAGGCTATTCTTTTCTGCCCCTTGGCCAACAAACCAAAACAGTACTCTTGTACAGTATTTATAACTAATTTTGTATAGTATAGCTTTACCTAAGGCTAAACTGAAAAATTTTGAAAAGAATGAAAATTGTGTCATCATTTACTCAGTTTAATATTTTATGATTAATATTTTTTGAACGCCTAACGGAAGCTTCAAACATGACTGAACTACCATGAAAGTATTATAAAAGTGGGGAAATTATTAATGTAATAATCTAATAAAATTATTCTATATTTCAGTTCTTCTGAAGCCAAACAACACCTTGGTGTGAAAAACAGTTCAAAATATACATTTTATTTATTCATTGTTTCCTTCTCTGCCATTGCATTTATTATTATTTTTATTTTATTTTTATTTCTTTGTATTTTTTTTTATTTTTATTTTTTACTTCTTTTGTAATACTTTTTCAAAATTCTGACTTTTACTATTGTAGTGTTGTGAGTATTGTTGGTTTTGGTTGATTAATTTATTGTGATATAAGCATCTATGTAATAGTATAATGTGTTCAGAGAGACAGAGAGAGAGAGTAAAAGTACAACCTGAAAAAAGATCAGAATATCATTCAAAGTTTGGGGTCAGTAAAAAATTATATTCCGCATGGATGCTATAAATTAATCAAAAGTGAGTTTTGTTTGTTTGGTTTTTTTTTTTTCAAAAAAAAAAATATTTTAAATAACTGCTGTTCAACCTTCAATTCGCCCAAGAAAAAAATGTATCACATTTTTCACTAAATTATTAAGCAGATTTCACCATTGATAGTAATGTTTTTGAGCACAAAACCAGCATATTAGGAGGATTTCTGAGGAATCATGTGACTGACAACTGTCATACGATCCTTCAGAAATCAAGTAATAGCAGCTGAAAATTCAACTTTGGCATCACAGGAATAAATTCCATTGTCAAATATTTTATGATAAAAACAATTAAATTGTTTGGACAGTATTTTGGATCAAATAAATGCAGTCTTGGGTTGCATTTTGACCCTACACCTTTGAACAGTATCCGATTTAGGTTATGCAGGATTTACTTTTGCTTTTGAAATAGTCTTGTAGCCCCTACCACATGAGATATTGGCCTTCAGTTTAACCTTGCATTTAATTTATGACTCCGAGCCCGAAGCCTTTAACACTGACACAAACGCTCTTGATAGCATAATGTTTTCTTTTTTTTGCTCCTTTTGGTCTGTTCCACATTTGTATCATGTTGCTGAGTTGAATGGGCCAAGCCCTGGAGTGACTACTTTGTATAGAGAGAGATAGTGCAAGACAGAGGAGGGAGTTGAAGGTGAGCTCCACTCCCTTCACACACTCCTCGGCCTCAGAAACAGGATCTCGCCCAGCCCTGTCGTGGCTTTGAAGAGATGACTGCCGTTGTAAATGGCAGCAGTGGCCAGGGGCTGTGCGTGAATAATTGAATAGAAGAAACTCCACAATGCCACATTTCCGTTTCTTAAGAGCTCAGTGGGGCTGTCTCAGTTACCGGTTATGTGCAGAGAAAATGGAGCTCCTTTGAGTCGATGCCTTGGTTTTTTGCTGTGCTGAGGGCTATGTGTGAGGTGACAAAGACAAGGAGGCAGCCCCAAGTTAAGTTTGGCCATTCTTTATGTGTGTTTTTTTCCAGGCTTTTTGCCCAAGCCTGGGGCTAGACTGTGCACAAGCCTTTGTGTGAGACTGATGACATTGATCTCAGAGAGGTGTTTCAGCATTCCTCAGTGTCCTTCTCATTACCTGACTCATCCGCTTTCTGATGCCTCTGACCACAGCCTTTACACACACACACACACACACACACACTAAGAGAGAGAGAGACTCTGTTGCTAGCCTGATGACCTTCAAGATTTGTGACTCTAGCAGACAAAAGAGCAAAGATATTATGACCAATAGGAAATATTGCAATGTGCCTTTTCTTCCATTTTTGTTATAGGACCTCCTGAGACAACAATAAATATCTGGGATTGTAAATTTTATTTATGCCTTGAAATGAACAGGAAGACAGTTTTCATCTGCGAGTATATAAAATAAAAAGGTAATGTATTTCTCACAATGGTGGTTTTATATATGATTTCATTATTTTCTTAAACATTTTATTTCAACTTTAATATTTCAGTTTGTCTTGCTATTATTAAAGCACACGTGAAACAAAATCTGAAATAATACTAATAATAAAAACAATTCTGAAATTGATGTTATTTTTAGGTTCAAATTGGTGATTCATGTTGTTTTATTCAGGATGTAGTACATTGATAAAAATAGACAGTAAAAAAATATTTCTATTTCAAATAAATGCTGTTCTTTTGAACTTTTTCTTCTGTAGGCAATCCTAAAAAATAAAATAAAAATCACAGTTTCCACAAAAACATACAGTAGCACAACTGTTTTCAATACTGATAACTTTTTCATGAACACCAAATCAGTATATTAGAAAGATTTCTGAAGGATCATGTGACACTAAAGATTGAAAAATCAGCTATTACAGAAATAAATAAAAAATAAAATACACAAATGCAAAATATAAAAAAAAATTCACAATATTGATGTTTTTACTGTATTTTTGATCAAATAACTACAGTTTTGGTGAACAAACAAGATCTTACATGGTATGTATCATAGCTTCACTTTATTTCAGAAAGGACCTGACTTTTCCTGCAGGATCTTTTAAGTTTTACTAGCTGTAAGGTTGTGAGAAATCTCCACAAAAGTGATGGATGCGTGCAATGAACTTGTCATATGCAGGAAGCTTGAAGCATTTTGACTGGCAGATCTTTCAAGTCTTGTAACAGAGAAACAGTTCAGTGGTCCTGTGGTCTTTATGTAATGTGGAAGAACAAGAACAAAAGCTCAGCTGTATCAACTCAAACGCTATAGAAGAGGATTAAGATCTATATGCAGAGAGTTAATGCTGTGAGACGGAGACAAATCCCTGAATCAGGGTGAAATGGCTGGGTCCAAACCAGACAGTGATTATAAATCTGCATTACAAATTACAGTCAGCCTTTGATGCAGTTTAATTAAGGTTTTATCATTTAAAACTTGGTTTGAATGCTAATAAAACTAAATATTTGTTATTTAGAAATTTAGGAAATCAGTATGCCTTACTTCTCTGCGGTGAAATGCGGTGTTAGTGTTAGAAAATATGCATATATTTTATTAACATATATGTAACTTGCATCATTTTGGACCACAAAAGCTTTCCATTGATGTATGGTTTGTTATGATCGGACAATATTTGGCCGAGATACAACTACTTGAAAATCTGGAATCTGAGGGTGCAAAAAAATCAAAATACTGAGAAACTGCCAACGTTGTCCAAATGAATTCTTAGCAATGCATATTACTAATCAAAAATTAAGTTTTGATATATTTACAGTAGGAAATTACTAAATATCTTCATGGAACATGATCTTTTCTTAATATCCTAATGATTTTTGGCTTAAAAAATTTGACTCTTACGTTTTTATGGCTATCGCTAAAAATAAACCCGGGCAAATTAACATTTATGCATTGAACAAAAGCTTTTATCCAAAGCAACTTACAGTGCATTCAGGCTATACATTATTTTACCAGTGTGTGTGTGTGTGTTCGGTACCTGGGAATTGTACCCCCAACTTGTGTTTTGTTGTCCAGGGTCACATAACATATTTACTAAATAATCTGATGTCTCCGAAACATTTAAAAGTCATTACTTGAGAACTGGCAAATGAGTCACTGAATTATATGCGAGATTTTTATTGAGATTTTTTTTTTCTTTTTTTTTTTTGATCAAATAAAGGTCGTAATAATAAAAATAACAATAAAAACTGAAAGCCAACAGAAGAAAATTTCACTGTTTTTATACCAGTTACAGTATTTTTCGGACTATAAGTCGCACCTGAGTATAAGTCGCATCAGTCCAAAAATACGTCATGATGAGGAAAAAAACATATATAAGTCGCACCGGACTATAAGTCACATTTATATAGAACCAAGAACCAAGAGAAAGCATTACCGTCTACAGCCGCGAGAGGGCGCTTTATGTCTTCATTGTAGACTACAGGAACATAGAGCGCCCTCTCGCGGCTGTAGACGGTAATGCTTTCTTTTGGTTCATGTCTCTTAGTTCATTTCTCTCGGTTCATGTCAAATTAATTTTGATAAATAAGTTGCACCTGACTATAGGTCGCAGGACCAGCAAAACTATGAAAAAACTGCGACTTATAGTCCAGAAAATACGGTACAACATCCTAAACCTTCTATCAAAGTGTTGAACTAATGTGTAAAAAGTAAGTTTATAATTTGACTCAGTATGTACGAGTGATGGACATTATCAAGGTAAAAATGTCTTAGGACAGTCTAATGGTGGGGGGTAAAGCTGCAGACTCGGGTATTAGTAATCTGCAATTAGATAAATTCAAGGAAAGACCTTTAGGGGACAAATATTTTTTTCTACATTCATTAGTAATGTTTTGATATCCTTTATAAAGAATTAAAGGCATTTTTGTTCCTGCTACATTTTTAATTAATCTATCTATCCATTCCCCCACTTAGAGCATACATAAAGAAGAGAGAGGCCTAACATGACCTGTCCCGATCACCATCTATTCACAAAGTGGTCCACGAGCCTGCGATGCGAAGCAAAGCGACAACGGGATCAGTCCGCATTTGCATTATGAGCACACAATGCATGACACAAGCTTGCCCAGAGAGATATTTCTGCTCAGAAAATATCTGGCTTCAGAAGGATGTGTCTGCAGTGCTCAGCATCACTCCACTGATTCTGTCTCTTGCTTATTAACAAACCAGCCTGTCACTTTATAAACCCTGCTTCAGCTTTCCCTCAGCCGCACACAAATACACATCATGAAATACACTTAGACAATGACAAACACACAAATTGTCCAGTCAGTTTAAGTGAAACTGTCAACATGCACGTCAGGTTAGTGTTTGTGTGTGTGTGTGTTGTGGTTTGTTTTGATTAATTGTCTGCATTATATCCCAAGATAAGCTACAAATGAGATGAGTTGGTTTTTATTCTGCCAGAGGTGCTATGAAGAAGATGTGAATGATGATAACACATTTTTCTATAAATTATTTTATACCCACAATTATCCATAATGCAGCTACCATGCTGAAAAACGTGTCCTATCTGGTTTTCTTATATTTCTTAACATAATGTAACCCAATGGTAAGAAGACAAGTAATGACCCATGATATTTCTTGATAAAGAGCTGGTATGGCGTTAAAAAGTGAATAAATAAATAATGCTAAAGAAATTGAAGAACAGATTGGACTGCGCTGAATAATTATCTTGACCCTCTTCACTTCATCCGTAACGTCAAAGCCATCAATGTTTCTCACAAAAGGAGCAAAGAGAAAAGAAAACTCTGTTCGAACATTATAATATGTCTTCCAGGATATCTGGAAATGTGAATGTACAAAAATAACCAAAGTAATGACAAAACAAGAGAATGACACCTACTCTGAAAATCTGTAACAGAGATGTGGAAATGATCTATGCAGGGATTTGGCGAGGTTCTGTGTTTGGATTCAGCTCTACCGTGGATGGCGAGCAGCCTGAACTGATGTCTGAGCGTTATTTATTTATTTACAGCACATGGACAATATTTCTTCTTCCTCTACAAGAGACACACTGACTTCACTTTCCTAATCTGATAGGATTAAATACGAAATACTCTATAACACTTTACAGTAAGATCCAATTTATTGGTTCATGCATTAAGTATGTGTTTCTTCTTTTATTCATCTTTGTCTATGTTAGTTACAGTAATAAACATATTTGCCTTTGTTTCTCAAATCCATTCACTAGTCTTTGTGTGTATTGTGTAAGCCACTCCCCTTGGAGTCTAGACTTTTTCTGATAAATCCAGATTCTGGTGTTTAAAGGATCTCCGGGGCCTACGGGAGCCGATGTAGGGCTCATATACAACACCACCAGTCTGCAGGGAGAGCAAGGCATTAGTCTTACAGCTGTTAATGGAATCACATCCACCTGAAGTGATGGACACAGTCCGGTTGGTTTCCGCTGGGAAAAGAACTGCAGCTGGACCGAGGAAAGAAGTGTTACGGCTTGTAACAAATCCGCACATACCGGACTTCTCATTCCCTCCCCAGGAGTCTGTCACCTGCCCTGTTCATCTAGTAAATAACAAGGCTGCTCCTGGTTATGTCATTAATTATTCCAGGAAATAAAGGCTTTGGGCTTTGGGTATAAACTCCGATGAAAACCGCAGCCAGATGAAGTGAAGTCACTGCCTGAGCTCAAATGAAACTCGTATTATGACAACAATGTTGAGGTAATGCCACCTAGTTTAATCAAGGTGCACAAGTACAAAAATTAGAGGGGGAAATGATAGAGGGATAATCTGGACATTGTCTGACTATCAACAGCACCCCTTGACCTCAGGGGTTCATTAGTTCAAACCAGGTGGAGAAAGAAGGGAGGGGGAGATGTATGGTTATGGTGCAGGAAAGAGGAAAGAGACGCTGGGATTGAATGGCCTGCGGTGGTCCGATGTCAAACTGGGTGATGGATAACAGATCCAAGCTGCCGGTCTCTGCCCTACTGCAGTCCTGTAATCAGGACTTTTCAGATGAAAAGAGACTTCTTGTGTTGGATTTGGCCCAGCAATTCACCCTCAGGTCCTACTTCGGTTGGAAAGTTTCACAAATACTGTATGTGTGATCCAAAATCAGTTCCTATTTTCTCTAATGACCATAACATAAAGAGGTCACATGGCTTTCCAGTAATTCAATTAGTGTCAAAGGGGTTCTTCGGACTGAACGGCCCTGCGCACACAAACCCAGAGGTTAAAGCAGGAGCAGAGGAGACAGCTAGATGGATCAGTGCCTCCGGTTAGCCGAAGCATGAAGATTTAATCAAGATTTTTAAAAAGATGAATCGACTCCATGTAATGAAATTGTAATGGGCATGGTGGGCCTAACAAAACAAAAGGGGGTCAGCAGGTATATGACATGGATGTCCTGCATCTCTAGCCCTTGTCTAACCCTCTTCCATCTTCTTTGAGGAAATATATCAGAGTCAGGACGACTGAAGAATCCAGTCAGTGTTGAACAGAGGTACGAATTAGGGGTGGTTAATCTGTCTGATTTCCCGATTCGATTCGATTACGATTATTGAAGTCCCGATTCGATTACAGTCGATTTTCGATTATTAACGATTCTCGATTAACGATTATTGATTTTCCATTTCACAACAGTAAGTAGTAAACAAACTGTGTAAATCATTACTAATAAATGGTAGAAACAAACCGAATGCATGTAGCGGTTGGGATTTTCAGTTTACTACATGCAGCAGGCACTCTGATTCCATGTATGGGGCACATATATATTATTCATATGACACACAAACACAAGTAGACAAGACCTTTTTAGTTCAAAATCTATGCCCCGTGTCACATCGCCTCTGCTATGAGCAGCGCGGCCAGATCTGCCTCGCGCACGCGCCGAGTGTGCACAGCTCGGACTACTGTCAGGGTCATTGCGACTCCCCACCTTGCCTCCTAACTGTCCTATGAATACTTCGACCTCGTCTAACATACGCAGAGGCATTAGACAAAGTTTCCACTACAATACTGTCACCGCGATTGCGGAGAGGTGCGGTCAGAAGACAAATATACATGTCTAGCGCGGAAAAAATCTCCCGCTTCGTCCCCGCAACACTAACACGCCTGCTAATTTCGCAATGAACACTCCGACCCCTGCAAACATTGTTCACACCTCTGACATTTGGCAAAGGACCATTTACATTGGGCAAAGGATTCACCGTTTGTGCTTGGTGTACTTTCACTTTCAATATCACCGTCATCTTCTGGATACAGATATTCCCCTTCAGAATCAGTGTCCGCGAATAGAAGTCCCAACACTTCATTGCGGGTTTATTGAAGCTTTATTGATGCCATTAGATAATAATAAAAATAATAATGATAATAATAATAATCTAATGCCAATACTCGCTGACGTTGACAACATTGGTAAGATAAAATGGCTCACTCTCACACTAGCTCCGCTTTTTTTCGCACTGATTCAATCATAGACAGTAAAAGAAATGGACACAGCGACCCCCATTGGAATTCAATTGAGACAAATGAAGCCCAGTTTTAGCGTTTTTTAGCACTTCCGTTTCTGACGCGCAGACTCAAACGAAGCTTGATGACGTCAGCAACCTGTCTGCCAGATGTAAATCTTCTAGTAGCTGTGTGTGCAAACTGCCATCGTTAATCTTGCAGAGACGGCGAGCTTGAGCGGGGAGTTCTTTGTCGTGAGTGAGCAGGAGTAAGTATTCTGATTAATTATTTTGTATAGTATTTTAAAATGTAACGCCAGTACGCCATATTAAGTTAATTGCCTGCGAGCTTCTCCTCCTGTCTGTACGGTAATGCGACAGAGAGCCGAGTGGTTATGACGCAATCGTTAGCCTATTTTTTACAAAAACTGTTTATACGGGGCCATAATGTAACATAGAAGGTAATGGAGCCCTTTATACATTGTCGTGTATCTTTAGAAATAAATAATGGACAAACAGAGTCTTTAAACGCCTCAGATGTAAAGTTATTCGCTGTCAAAGTGACGCCAAAATGAATGGGAGTCAATGGGAATGCTAACGCAAGTGAAGTTCTGCTAAAAGATGGCAGCCCCCACCCGACTTCAACTTCCGGTCGAGTTCCTTGCCCCTTGGATTCAATGCGCTCTCGAAGATTTTGTTAAGGAGCATTACGTTTTTTTGAGTCAGAGATTAAGTATTATGTCTGCTATCTGGTGCAGGGGAGGTCGCGTGAAATTTGACACCCTATTTGACAAAATCGGCCGTTTTATTCAGTGCCGCATCTTGTTGAGTAAACTCGACCATGGCGCCAAGAGGGTTAGAGCTCCTGCCATGAAAACCAAAATAAATCCACACACTTTGAGCCCAGATGGAGCTGGGTGGTTCGGTTGGTTGCTCGCTCCTGGTTTTTCAATTTTTTTTACAAAATAAAATAATGCAAAAAAAAAAAAAAAAAAAAAAATCGATTTTTGAAAATGTAATAATCGATTCATACTCGTCCATAACATACTCGCGATTAATCAATAATCGATTTTTTTCACCACCCCTAGTACGAATGTTTGAAATACATAAGTGAGGGATATGTACAATCAGTCATTAGTGCCAAATAAATCAGGACAGGGTGATCAGGACTCTGATTTTTACAAATAAATATGAAATATGGCATGAAATATTGATTTGGGTTATAAATATTGATTAAATGATAATTTTCCCACTGATGAGTGCAGAAACTGAACTGACTCCATTGCTTCTAGTTTCTATAATTGATTCTTTTATACTGCCTGTTTATCTCTGTGAAACTGTATTGCATAAAGCACTATAGAAATAAAGGTGGCTTGACTTGATTTGATAAAGTTATCTTGCTGTCCTGTAATAGGCATTCACAGGCAAAAAATGTCAGCTAAAGTGTATAAAGTGATTTATAAATTACAGCTCATACAGAATCACCATCAAACCAAGCAGCTTTCTGTTGGTCAATAATAGTGAATTTGCATGACCAAGAATGTGAAATCTGTGGTGGGATCTGTCAATTTTACAGATTCGCTGCACTGACTAACAGACACCTGCTTGGCTAGAAAGTGATTCCTGTTTGAGCTGCGCTTCGTACATCACTACACTGATGACAACAGACATTAGACCTTTTTTGTCCACATAATTTCACAATTATGACTTAACCCTTACTCAAAATTCTGGATCGTGTGGATCTCTATTGAAACAACTGCTTTCACCCATAAATATTCACCAAACAATTTTCTAGAACAGCTTCAGACGTCAGTGATCTTTCACACTTACTGCTTTTGGAAGTGGATTTCTGTAATATCGAGCCTGTGCTTTTCACGGCTTTATCACATGCATTGAAAAAAGCTGACAGATTAAAGTGATCCTTCATAGCAGAAACATTAAAAAATATGAGAATTTATCTCTAAGCCATTCTGGAGACAAAGAGGAAAAATGCAGCTACTTAAAAAAGTGATATATGACTTGGACTAATGAACAAAATCCCATATTTGTCTTCTCATGACATAAAACATGGCAGCTTTCAGTGTTCCAAATCCACTAATTTGCAGCACATGAACACAGAAAGCCACCGCAGGAACCAGATCGATATGTGACCATTTTCCTTAGTCAGACATATTGCAGTATCCGAATGACAGGCACAAAACTATCACCTTCTACAAGGCACACCATCCATTTGGAATTCCAAACTGTAATTATTCCCTTCCTGGTGCAAGGAAGTTGCCATAGTGACTTGGCCCTGGGCTACATGGAGTGCAAAGGTAAACACCAAACCACAAGGCAATATGACCTGCTGAGCTTTCCAACATTTTTCACGAAGAAAGCTGCACACTTGATATTTTCTCTATCCTAACAGCTCATTTCTTCCACTGCTGTCTTGTCAGTAACTGTGAATATACCCAGTAATAATAAATTATAAGTATTTAGATGTTAAGGCTATTTTACATGTCACAAAATGATATTTCACTGATCTTTAGTAAATCTGTATATCTCTGTTTGATATATAAAAAGCCTTCATATGTTAAATACTTTTAGATTTATCCAGCTCGACATACTATAATCACATTATCAATTAGTTTGCATTAAAATTTAATGCATTCATAATTACATAGTGTGTAATTAGATTCTGTCTTCAGCACTATCCTGTAAATTACAGCATGCATGCTTTGCAGGATATAATTTCCAAACATCGGATTTGCTTGTAGATTATTACCCAGAGTTCCAAAACAACTAACATCTTAAAGAATAACATGCTGTAACATGTCCTGACATGTTCCGCGGTGCAGTCAAGTGCCCTTTTTTTATTGAAGAATGAATTAAATCTTTTGTGAAGTTGCCATATGCGGTATTGTGAGTTTGAAAGTCTCACACTGACACCTTGTGGCCAACAGTGGTACTTAAAAGACAAGCAGAGAAGCATTTTAAGACTCCGTAAAAGGATTATTTTCTTAACTGTGGCCTTAAATGTTGACTGCCTGCAAACTGTAAGTGACTTAAAGACAGATTCACAAGTGCATGCGCAATAATTGTTTATGGTTCAGTGAACACGGTAAAAAATTTTTTTGTTGAATTCCTTTCCAATAAAGATGTGTAAAGCCTATTTAAATCATATTTTGAATGGAACCTACATAAATGTTTTACATTAACAATCAACTTCTGGAATTGGACGTGTCCATAATTAAAGAAACAGATAATATATAACATTTCATATTTACGTAAAAAATTATATTGTTTATTTCAGTTCACATTGAATTCAGTGCTGACATTGTGTCTTTTTATTTTATTTATTTATGTGTTTGTTTAAGTGCTCTCAAACAATTAATCTCGATTAATCAAATCCAAAACAAAAGTTTCTGTTTAAATAAAATATGTTTGCGTAGGCTACTGTGTATATTTATAACATATACATAAATACACACATGCATGTATATATTTAGAAATTATTTACATGTATTTACATGCATATATGTACGGTATATTCACATAATTTCTATCATTTGTAAATATGTTGAATATATAAATATGACATATATTCATATAATATACATTATAAATAGTAGATACATAGTAAACACACATATTATTTAAACAAAAACTGTTTTTTAATGCGATTAAAAGTATGACAGCAGCAATTTATTATTATTTTTTTCTTTTATTATTTATTCTAAAACAGTAGGAGTTTTGTCTCATACTTTTGATACATTCAGTCAATGTAATTTCAATTTGACCTGGATCAAACTCCACTCCACTCCACACTAAGTATTTTTAGTAATAAATAAACAGATGCTTTACAATAAGACAGTTTGTGTGTGTGTGTGTGTGTGTGTGTGTGTGTGTGTGTGTGTGTGTGTGTGTGTGTGTGTGTGTGTGTGTGTGTGTGTGCGTGTGTGTGTGTGTGTGTGTGTGTGTGTGTGCTTGTGGTGCTGTGCTGTTCTAATGTCTCATGATCAGGTCAAATTAGGACAGCTCTGTGCGCGATGCTGCTGACAAGCACCAGCAGATGGCAGTTCCCGTTTGTCTGCCGTACACCGGCAGCACTGTCCGCGACGCGTCAGCAGAGGGCTCCCGCGAGCGTCGCGTCTCTGCAACCGCGCGCCTCCATGCGCAGTCAAATGGCGCCTCTCCAGAGAAATACAGCGACTTGTCTGACCAGCTGATGTCAGATAGGGCAGAAAGCGCTTCTCTGATATTAGCCTTTTTATGTGCTATGATTCTGTGAGCTTTGATTTTTTTATTTATTTATATGTGGCAAATGTGGACGAATAGGAAGACATTTTGCTTAGCTGTGCACGGAGCTGATGATATTCTCGCAACGGATTGACAACTAACGTTAATAGATTCATTCTAAGGTAAGCGATGCATGTAGTCAATGACAATGAGTAGAGCGGCGTATTCATTGTCAGTTCAAACTATTCTGATATGACAGCAGTGATTAGTTCTGGTTGCATGTCACCTTGCATGTTGTGTTTAAAAAGGTAACTGCTTTTGACGCCGTCTCTTTGAAACACGTAATATACTGCATTTATTATGTGAGTAGAGTACACTGATGTTTGGGAAATCTCAGGATGTTGTCAGGCTGAACCGATCCACATGATCCAGGGAAACTCTTATATTTTAAACTTGTCATTTAGGAGTTTAAAACAACATTACCCTATAGGGCTTTCCCTCTAGATATGACTACCAGTGTACTGTAATAAGAACAGTGACATTTATATGGATGCTATTTTACTTTAGAAATGTACTTTTAGGAATCCTAAGTATTGTTTACTGGCAGCTTGTCCACTCAGAAAACAGATGAGATCTTGTGCATCTCTTTCCCTCAGTCAAAACGTGACCTTTTACAATGTTTGTGGGAGTTGCTTTAATAGTTTGTTATATAATGCCTGACAGTCTAGGCTACTGTTGATTGATTGCAATAATATGCTTCCCACATTGGTTGTTTATTCAGGATGTTTAATGCAAAAGGAAATAAATATAATATGACAAAAAGCATATTTAACAAACCGACTGACAGTATTGACAGCCAACCTACAGTATATACAGTATATAGGCCTAGCTATTTATTAACTAAAGTTTTTTCAGCTTTTATATTTTATTAATATTTTGAATGAGATTTTTTTATTTTATTTTATTTTTTTCTGTCCGTAACTTTAGCTTAAAGGAATAGTTCACCCAAAAATGAAAATTCTGTCATTAATAATTACTCACCTTTAATGTCATTCCCAAAACCATAATTCCTTCGTTTATCTTCGGAACACAGGTTACAAATTATTTGATGCATTCCGAGAGCTCTCTCCTTCCCATAGACAGCAAGGATCAAGGATCAACATGATCAAGGTTCAGAAACTTAGCAAGAAGACTGTTAAAATAATCCATGTGACATCAGTGGTTCAACTGCAGTTTTACAAAGCTACGAGAACACTTTTTGTAGACAAAGAAAACAAAAATAAAGACCTTACTCACCAATTCGTCTTCTCTGCGTCAACTTATAGTGCAGTATCACATACGTAAAGGACATATGCAATGTAGCGAAAGTATGTACACGGATACGCTAACATCAAAGCGAAAACAGTGTATAAAAAGTTTTCTCGTAGCTTTGTAAAATTACAGTTGAACCACTGATGTCACATGGATTATTTTAACAATCTCCTTGTAACGTTTCTAAGCCTCACTCGTGTAAGGATCCTTGCTGTCTATGAAGAGTCAGAGAGCTCTCGGAATGCATCAAAAATATCTTAATTTGTGTTTTGAAGATGAACGAAGGTCTTACAGGTTTGGAACGACAGAATTTAGATTTTTGGGTGGACTATCCCTTTAAACTTAACCATAACCTTAAACTTAAAAAGCTTAAAATTATTTATTCTATTTGCCAACTGGCAACATTTCAAATTTTCAATTAGATAGTTTTTTTTATCCTCAGTGCATTGTCTGTGGTCAATCTGAGAGTGACCCAGATCATGCTTGTTTCGAATATTGAACTATATATATCTTTTGATTGGCAAAAAGTCTAACATGTAGTGTGTAGAAACCTATTATTAAAAGTGACTGGAGACTTCATTAATTTGCATTAATTTGGATTACGGGAAGATTGGTGACTTTAATCTAAATTGGGACGTTCAGACATGAATATGAGGAGAAAGGAAGATGATTGACCTGAGTGTGACGTTGCAGAAGCGGACTGAGCATGAAAGAGTGGCATTAGTGTCTGCCGTAGTACAGCTGGTCAGCTCTGAATGTCCCTTTCATGAAATGCACAGGGACTTCCCATGTCCGGAACAAACTGTGCCTGCTAGTTCTCAGTCTTCCTGCTCTATACGCACAGACAATTTAACTGTTACATCAAGGATTTGTTAATGTCTCGGCACAGGTAGTTGAGTTGTTACTGAGGCCAGACCAAATAAATTAGCCTACTAATGTGTTCTTTATGAATTTTCAAATCTGTGATCAGGGAGCTGTTTAGCATCTCTTCAGCGTAGTGAGGACAAGAGGCTGAGGTGACTCACTACATGCTGATCAACTTTACAGAAGGAGAGGTGTATTGATGTCTAGTGGACCATAATATCAGCCCACATCAGGGGTGTCAGATCATTTTAGGGCATTTGAGGATTGTACCGGAGTCACCGGACCTTATGTGTTATATTTTCATATACAACATAAACTGTTTGTTTATGTATGATTAATGTATGTGTGATTAAATCACTACGGACATTCACAGTCAAACATTGACACAATCAAATGAGCATTAATGTATCTTAGCATATATAATAAGTTGGAAATTCACATTTAAGACTAAGAATAATGTTTCTTTTTGAACCTGTCCAAGATGTCATAAGCGATTTGTTCATACTGTAGGAAAATTTTAACTCTCTCCGTCGTCACACAGATCCAGTTTCAGATTAAAGTCATGAATTTGCACGTAGTGTATGTGGATTCATTAAAGAGATTTGCCTCTTACAGATGTGAGCTTTAACTTGCAACACAATCTTTATCCGTCTTGCTGTGGTTAAAAGTAGAATGTTATGAATATATCATACAGATTAGGGATATAATGCCAGTATCAACTTTTCCTGTTGAGATTAATTGCTCATGCTTTTATCACGCAGTATACGTTATTATCACTGTATTGTAATTTTGTTTTGAAAAATTGGTCATAATACAGTATAACAGGTTAAGTAACTTTTTTTATAACAAAAATAACTGAACATTTAAATACAATAAAGCAATACAGAAAAAACTTCTGCTTCTGCTAAAGAAGTTATTAATCTTTGTTTAAAAAAAATTACAACTCTTAGTTCATGTTAGCTCATTAAATGACAGAGTTGCAACTTTCGATTTTAGCAACGTGTTATTAAATATTGGAGTACCTAATATTAAAGAAAGTTCAGAAGAATTTTTAATTGGAAGTTTATGTTAACTAATGTTAAATAATGAAACCCTAATGTAAAGTGTGAACAAACAATAAAGAATCAATGTTGTAGTCCAGATTAAAATAAAAAAAGTTTGAAAATAAATGGCCTATTAAGTCTAAATATAGAAGTATTTGGCGCTGTGATGAACACCATAGCAAATCCACAAATTTGAATGGCTATTTAAATACGTTTTAGAATGTAGTGTGGCTGCTTTATTTATGGGGTTTCCAGAGTGAAGGCTGCTTTTTATCTGCAAATTAGTGCCATCTGCTGTCAGAGAGTGAATGTGCTTTCATTCAGCGCAGCTCTCACGTGTTTCTCCATGTGCTTCTCATGCGTGCTTGTTTACATCAGAGCGCACACTCTTTCAAGCAGCATACAGCGGTGTTGTGCATTTTGACCAGTTGATGGGAATAGGATTCTTAAAATGCATTCCAATTCTGAATAATTTGTAATATATAATTATTCACAGTATTTAGAAGTGCCCATGATAACAATACAGTGCATACCGAATACCGAATACTTTCACATGTCTAATACAGATATGCAAAATACCAGATTGTACTCCTTCACAGGCGTATATTTTATGTAATAACTTAACAACACATTCACATGTTCATTGTCTTCTGATTTTAATTAAGTCACATGACATGCAGGTAACAACCCTCTATGGACAGCTTGGCAATTGAATCGCCATTGGCTAGTAATTTTTTTTAGTTTACTCGCCAGACTGATATATAATATATATTGTTTGTAAATAACTGAAAGTGCATTGTTTGCATCAGTCTGTCATTATAATATGCTAATCAAGTATTATTTAATGATATAACTTTAGTCATTAGAATTAATACCATGACTGAAAGCATATTAGTAATTTTAACTGAACATTTTAATTGGACTGGTGGTTGTGCTTTTTTGGTCATTCAGTGTTTCTGTAAAAAAAAAAATTATAATAAAAGGAAAAGATATATTGGAAAAAAACTAACATAAATAGTGATTAGATAATGATACGAATTCTACTATTAATAACAATATAAAATGCACTGGGGATTAATGAGCTACTGGATTTATGAATATGAAGAAATATTATGTTTTCGCTCAAACTGATTTTCTGAAATCAATACAGGGACGACAATAGGTGAGCGCCAGCCAATGAGATTGTTGTTTATGCATCAGCTCCACCCACTACCGGAAAATCCGACAGTTCTTAAAAGCTGAAGAATTCCAAAGGAAAACCGTTATTTTGACAGGAAAATACAACAAAGAATATAATTTATATGTGGTGCATCAATTCTCTCTCTCTCTCTCTTTCTCTTTCTGCGTGTGTGTGAGACAAAGCGACGGCTAAGTGTGCACCTTCACACTAGAGTTTATGATACGTTAAATACACAAATACAAGTGCGCTGCGCATCCATTCAGATGAACTGAAAAATATCACAGATCACTGATGGAGAGTGAAACTCTGAAGCTCTCAATCAGTGTTTGGTGAGTAAAAATATATCCATGCTAAACTTTTACTTAGCCTCCAACTCACACACTGGCAAGTAAAATCTGAGAATTTATTAGCCATTGGCTAATGTTAGACCTAATTTAGTCACCCATAGTGAAAATTTAGTTGCACATGTGAGTAATTTACTCGCAATGTAGAAGGTTGAGGTAAGCGAGTGAAATATTTAATTTAGTGTTTTTGTATCATTTATATTTTACATTTTTATGATTTAATTAATAATTTCAGCTCACTCATGATTTTAGTTTCTTCACAAACCACATGTCCTAGATACAGTACAGGTACAGCTTCTAAGTACATGTTCTGGATACTCTGGGTTCACTGTAAGTTCATGCCACAGAATTGTGGCTTTTCTACTATAATCAAATATTAACAAAAAAACAAAACAATTCCAGACATCAAAAGAACAATGAATGGCACTGGATCTGAAGTACAGTAAACAGATCAGTAGAAGGAAACCCAGTGAAGTAGGTTAATCTGCGAGTTAATGAGGCCACAGGCCAGTGACTTCAAAACAGAGATTACAAATTCACCAAAAAGTAAAAAAGCAACCTACTTTCAAAACTTCTGGAAGCATATCAAGTATTGATATAGACACTTATGAGAACAGAGAATACACCAAGACAAACTCTTACATATTTCTCTGTATTGCTTAGACATATGTTTATAGTTTCTCAGACACCGTTGGATGAGAGATGATGAGTGTGTGCATTTTTAACTGCTACAATCCTTTGATCCCAGCTATCACATAATCTGTTAAATCCTCTTTAGATCATGTTGTCTACGCTAAAATGGAACAAGCCCTCGAGAGATTCATCTGGTTGATTTCTGGTGCACATTGCGATTTGTCACTTTACTAACGCTTTGCTAATGATCTCAAATCCTTGTTTGTGAGATTAGACTTCTATCTGACATGATCTTATTACCCACATATTCTCATTAAATGATTCAATTACGCTGTGATATAAACAACATTTTATTTGAATAATGCATGGCTGTTGGTTTCTGCATATTTTGATCAAGATTTCCTTTCAGTGTCAACAGTATAATTCCCTTAATCTTTTGAGAGAAAAGAAAAAATGTTTAATTCAGAACTTTCTGCAAATTAAGAGAAAATACAATTATTTAGGTGAATGATCACAATCATAATTTGGCACATTTTGGATGTAGAAAGGCTTTTTTGGCATTCAAAACTTATTCTGCATGTACAGTACTTGTACTGTTACACCAGTTATTAGTCTTGCAGAGCATAAGTCTGGGCTCTCCTAGTCATAATTATGCTGGCATGCGTATGGCAAAAACAGGAAGTGTTGCTGTTTCCTTGGGTAGAGCTCACATCCTGTGCTTGGCAGGAACACTGTCCGCTCCTCCTGACCTGCACACTGCCTTGCAGAGATTATTTCAGACCACACTGTTCTAAATGAGGATACATGTGCTTATTTTGTGAATCTTTTTTCCTAAGTGTGACCATATGGGAATAGACAGCAGGAAAATTCTGTTTTAATCCAAACCTTTTATGATTTTATAATTAACTATTATTTTATTTATTATTATTTATATATTATTTAACAATTTGAAGGGATAAACTGTTCAACGAAAGTGAAAATTGCCAGCATGTACTTACTGTCATGACTCATGTTGGTCTTAACATAAAAAATCAACAAGGACTGGTGTTGCCAATCTTTGAAATGGGAATAAAAACAACATATAAATGGCTTATTTAACTAGTGTGCTGTTTGCTATATATCTTTGGAAGTCATACCATGATGTCATGTACCACAACTGAGATGTTTATTCACTAAAAATGAATGGTTGTTTTGATTCAGATTTCATTAGTGGATCATTTGATCCTGTTCACAAAAGCAGTCTGAATGATTTATTCATGAGTCTCATTGATTCAGTTCTCAAATTCAATTCAGTTGTTCAATTTGTGTGCAAGTATGAAGAGCCCTCAAGATTAGAAAATCACTTTAAAGGGGCCATATGATGCAATTTCAAGTTTTCCTTTCTCTTTGGAGTGTTACAAGCTTTTTGTGAATAGATATGATCCCTAAAGTTGCAAAGACTGAAGTCTCAAAGCCAAAGAGATATACTTTTTAAAAGTTAAGACTCGTCCACGCCCCCTAAAATGCCTCGTTCAAACACGCCCCTACATGTATGCATCACGATGTGGGAAGATTTGCATAACGCCGACCAAATGTTGGCTGGATGCTACAAATGCCTTTTTTATAATGGGTTTTAATGTTTTTTTTTCTTGACGCGCCGGTGTTCTGATCGGGATGCAGCATGACAGTATGTTAAGGGGTGTAAAATTTCTGCGGTTGAGGCATTCGGCCAATCACTGTGCACTGGATAGCTGGCCAATCAGTGTTTACCTTGCTTTTCAGAACAATGAGCTTTTTAAAAATCTACGCGTTTCAGAAAGGCAGGGCATAAAGGAGGAACAAGAATGTGGAAAATTTGTTTTTTGAACCTTAAACTGCATAAATACATTTCATTACACCAAATAATGTTCTTTTTAGCAACATTATATGATCCCTTTAAAATGAAACAACATGATAGTGAGTCAAAGTGCTAACTTTGGAGGGAACTGTAGAAAACTGCTCCAAATACAGTGACTGAGAACATTAGCTATATTTTATTTTCTTGACAGGAACCAGGTTTCGGGTCAGCAAAGTTCATGAAAGGCCTTTTTTTTTTATCAAGGTGTTATTTATCAAATTACTGTGAATGCAAAAACTCTCTTTTTCTGTCTCAATCACTGTCTTTCTCTAAGCAGCAGTCTGACTCACGCAGTTATGCTTAAGTGTTCACATACTCCTCCTTCGTAATGTAATCCAATTAAGCAATTAGGTTGCTCAGGGATTTCAGTTTTGTTACTCACACAAGTTGGAAGACCTTCCAAAAGCATGTGTGTTCTGAGCACTGTCAGGCTTATTTAAAGTGAAGCTGTAAATGGTTTCAGCACCTTTTAAAAGTTTGATATAAAACTGGGTGAGTTAATGTAAAATGTGCTTTTTAAATAAGTTTTTTTATTGTCTTTATTAATAAAAAATACTGATGCTTTGAGTTTATCCTTACATTGTTTTCATTAATGGTGGATAATGTTTTTTTTTTTTTTTTATGTTTCTATCAAAGGTCTAGACTGTAGCCAAACTGTTTTTACCCTGCTCACAAGAGACAGTTGGAGCGACAGTTGAGAACAGCTTAATTTGGCTTTAACCTAGATAAAATTAAAAATATATCTTATGTAAGACCTTTATCATTTGTTATATAATTTTACTCATATTGTTTTCTAAAAGCTTAGATGAAAGCTCTATTGGCATCTCTCAATGTTTTTGCAAAACTGAGCGAAACCAGTTTCTTTATTAAGTGATCTGTGAGTGCCTTTTAGTGCACTCACTACAAGAAAACGTGCTTAACAGCTGTCAGCTAGTTCAGGCTATTAACCTCTGTCTTTGTATAGAAAAGTTCAATTACTGTGCCAAACTGTTGGCCACTCTTTGTCCTCATCTTGGACCCTATGAGGGGTTCATTGTGCCAAACCGCTGTGTGTGCCCCAGTTATATAGGGTTTTCATGACCTTCCCTTCTGACCTATAGAGGAAGAGCTCCAGATGTGGTTAGTCGCTGTCTAGATGAATGCACAATGGAGGTTTATAGGCCTTCTTTCATGCCTTCGAATTTCCCCTTTGATTTTGGGTGTGGTGGACCTCTTTGTTTCTGGTAATTTGTTCCTAATTTAATTTGTTCTAGTTGTTTGTATTTGAATCTGCTGTTTGAGTGGTTAGATCTTTGGAAGAGTGCTTTTTCAGAGTCCTATTGTTATTTAGTTGACAGATATTTGCTGCATATCATTTCAGAGGCTGCTTTAGATTAATAAATTTTCTAGTTTATTGTGGCTGTATATATCCACGGTTCATTAAATCAGAATAAAATATATATAGGGGGGGACTTGAACTCATCCATTGGGAATTTATTGGATTGTAGAAAGTGGCCATTGATGGATGATTGTTTCATGTGAGTGACAACAAGTTGCTGGAGAGGAGAGATTGAAACTTGTCTGGCCATTGGATAACCTTATTGCCCAGCCCTCGCACTAGGCCTGGGCGAAAAATAGATTGAATTAATTAATTCAAATTTTTTGTTATGGGCGATTTAAAAAATAAGTAAATCAAGTTTTTGTAATGGCGCATTTTTGGCTCCCCGGAGCTTCCGTAGCATTATGACGGCTACACACTGGATGCGTGGCGCAAGCGTCTCAGCAGCGTAGCGTGTCTGTTTTTGATTCTGCTCCCATGTTAACAGGTTAGAGCTTGCAGACTGCCTGCGTGAGACGCACGGAAAACGCGTGCATGCTAGAAATAGAACCGACGCCTATTTTTCACGCGACACGCGCGTGTTGGAAGCGTTTCCAGGCAAAATATACTAGGAAAATAAGTTTATATGTCATTTTGTACACAAATACATATTAATTCATGACATTTTGATATTTGAAAGTCTATAGGTTGGCATAAATTCAGATATAAATGTAATTAAAAATAAATAAATAAATAATGATCAATTTTCAAATATTGCAACTGTCAAACGTAGTCTATTTTGCCGTCAATACTGTTGACAGTGTCCTTTATCAGTAGGCGTAGGTGTAGGTGTGTAAAAAAAAAGTTGATATTGTTGTCATGAAGACAAGAGTCTGGTCTGTTGACGGCCTCCCTCTATGTCACCTACAGCAGCAGCAGTGGCCAGCGCCGCGTCAGGCACGCTTCTGGTGTGTAAAGACACAGAAAACGCGAGGCAGCCGCCACGCTCCTGACACGCAGCAGAGACGTCACGCAGCCAGTGTGTCACCGGCCTTAGTTTAACATGGCAGTATGGCAAGAGACAACAACAACATCATAGCACACACGAAACAGCAAACGACAACATGGCTACCGGTGAGAGTTGGAAGTTTGTTCCCAAGAAAGGAATAAAATCATCTGTTGTTTGGAACTGGTATGGGTTTGCTGCGACAGATGTGGAGCAAGAGACCCCACGCTGCAACATTTGCCTAAAGCCCATCGCAGTCAAAGGCAGCAGCACCACAAACCTATTCCAACACCTGAAACCGAGACTTCCAGCCGAATGTGAAAATGGGGGTTACATTTGTCTTGCTTTTGATTAAATAAAAGCAAAATTTGCTTTAAGTTGTCTGCCATTTGTAAGTTGGGGGGAAAATCAGAAAAAAAATCGGAAATCGAATAAAAAAAATAATAAAATCTGAGATTTTATTTTTAGGCCATATCGCCTAGCCCTACCTCGCACTAATATAATATAGTTGTTCCTGATGAGATTTGATGTAAGGCTATACTGCACGAATGTGGCTACCATTTTGATGTTCGAGACAAATTTTGGTCATTTTGAAAGATTTCTTTCATAGTAGGGCAAACCTTGATGGCTTTTATCATTTATTGTTGCCTTCACAATGAGAGGCATCTAATTGCTGCTGTGATGTATATGGGCATCCAGTGAAGTTGGTTTGCAGTCCTGCAGTGTAACTGCTCTTATGACAACTGCAAAATGAAGAACCAATTAGGTGCACATCAAGTGCTGACGTCTGATGCAGTGTGTTTGTCATAGAAAGAAGTCCCTTCACATTATCGACACTGCCTCGTCAATGATAGACCCATATATTCTACAAAATTTCATTTTCCTGATTTGTGTGGTACCATTTTAAGGTGAGGATGTAAGAAAGTGCTGTGATTACCACATCAGCACTGTCCTAAGATGTACATCATACAATCAGTCCAACATAAAACACTGATGTACCACAGTCTGCCTTGGCTTTTACCCAATGTCTCACCAGGATTGTATCCGACAGCCGACAGTCATAAAGAACAGAATACTCTCATCCCATACACGTGGCTTTACATACGACATGTGAGTTACTTTGTCTGGGTAAGGCTGTGTGGGTGTGTGACGGAGGTGAAAGGCTCAAACAGAGAGACGCACAGCCTGCTGAGAGCCCTTTGCTGTTTGGGCTGTCGACTATTCCCACCACAACACAATGAGATACTGCAGGCGCAAACACATGAGTCTCCATCTGTCTCCACCTACACAGAGATCTGCTGTGGGGAACTAGACCATCTGAATGTTCCTCAACAATTAATTCCTTCAGCATGTGATGTGGTGAATCACATTACTTTTTAGTGCAAAAGTTTTGTTGTAGCATATTGTGAAGGTGCTTTTGAAAGTTCACGCATACAGTGTGTTTTGCAGAAGTCTGTTTGTTTTTTAGCAGGCTGCGCTGTGTAGCCTGTACTCTCTGAGGGAGTCTGTTCTGTAGGGCTCTCCAGTAGAGACGGTCATTAGTTTTCTTTGGGTTGCCTGGCAGCAGTACTGAGGGATATTGACATACTTGCCATTGACTGATTGAACAAGCCCTTGGCAAACAGCAGAAGATCTCTGAAGGGAAAACTCTTGTGGCAGACCAAAACATTTTAATGTTTTAATGGATACAAATGTTTGTATCCAGTCATAGTTAAAGAGGAAGTGTCTGACGACCCCCCACTATTTTTACCTTTATTACAAAGATGACTTTATTGTCAATGCTCACTTAAAGTTAATCTTTAAAGACACTGTTTTTAAATGCTGTTTTCAGAGATTTTATTTAGCAAATTATTTATTTTACTTGATGTTAATTGTATTGCTCTGATCAGTGTAATTTTAAATTTAAACAAAAACTATTAAATATTTTCAGTAATTGGAGAAAAAAAACTGAAGTACTGTAAAATAAATAGACCTATAGATATTAGATTAAAAAGTTAAACATAGCAACTAACTGAAATAAGTTTGAGGAAATAAAATAACTAAAACTGAAAAAGAAAAAATTAAAGCTAGGGAAAATATTAAAAATAAATGTTAGATCCAAAACAAATTATAATAAATGCAAAAAATTAAAGCTGAAAATATTATTTAAAAAAATATTATTCAATACTGTAGTAAATATATTGTACTAAACGTACACTGGTAGTGTTGTCTAAATTCAACTGTTGCATTTAGAATTATTGATTATATTTTGCAGTATTTTGTTTTAATTTATTAAAATAAAAGTATATTTATTGACTGCTTCAGCTGTTTTTATCATTTCTGTCTTTTAGTGTCCCAGATCCGCATACCATGAGCAGCTCTCGCTATGAACCCAGCTGGGACGTGGACCTGGCGCCCCTTCTGTCCTGTAAACTGTGCCTGGGAGAGTTTCCCCTGGAACAGATGACCACCATCTCCCAGTGCCAGTGCATATTTTGCAGTCTGGTAAGGACTGTGTCTTCATAGGCCACATTAGTGTGTGTATTCCAGACTAACACAACAAATTGTAAGACAGCCTTTTCACAAGTGGGAATACAGCAGTAATGTAACAGGCACTGAATATACAGGAGCCAGCCCATAAATACTGTTTGTGACCTGCCTTAGTTCCTATTTTTCATTATATAGATAGATAGGTAGATAGATAGATAGATAGATAGATAGAGTTTTTTTATTCTAGATGTAGAATACTATAAATTGAGGTATGTGTACATAATAGTTCTATACTAGTGCTTTGACAGTTGTTAGCTTCTTGAATCTTGATATTGGCCATACTGGCTTGTTCTCTACAAGCAGCTCTTGGAATGTTGTCTCAGCAGAATGCTGTGACAGTCTGATGTGGCTTGACTACAATTAAACAGAGCGTTTGTGGTGGAAACAACCACAGGCAGCAGTTTGTCTCATTATTTTTTCAAAGATTAAAAAAAAAATAAGAATCTGTCTCTTACAGTGTTTGAAGCAATATGTTGAACTCCTCATTAAAGAGGGCCTTGAAACTGCTATTAGCTGTCCAGACTCTGCCTGCCCAAACAGGGGACATTTGCTGGGAAAACGAGGTAAAGCGTACTTAAAATTTGTCATTTTTGCCAGGGGACTAGTAATAATTGTGCTTTAGTCAAAGTTACAACAAGCTCTTGCTCATTCGCTTGTTCAATCTTGCTCATATACTCTTTCTCTAATGTAGATTGAGTTTATGGTGGCTAGCGAAGTCATGCAACGTTATAAGAGACTCCAGTTTGAGCGAGGTGAGGTTTTCCTGAGAGATTCATGAAGTACATTAATCTGGTTTAACTTTTTAAGCACATTTCAATTCATGTGTATGAACACCTTGTAGGGGCAGGGCGATATCTAACGATATGATCATGCGCATCTAGTCAGTAAATCTGGTTCCCTGATTACTGCTAAATCGCCTCACCTGCTTTCAAATGGAGAGGGCACTAAATAGGACAGAACTGTAGATCACTGATTGGCTACGCAATATTTCGTTCATTATTGCAGAATGAATCGTGTTCGATAATGAACGCCCAGTCCTACCCCCTTGACATAAAAGTTGTTTTTGAGTGTTTTTATTTATTCTTATTTTTTTATATACTGTGACTTTAAGAAATGCATTGTATTTAGAAAGAATAATGCTTTGTTCCAATAAGATGGGTCTGTGAGTTTTGTCATGTCTATATTATAAAAGCAACCTCTTTGAAAAGCCTGCATCAAAATTTGACACATTCATAAAACATTTACACAGAATAGTGCAACATAAAGTGATCAGGACATTGTTAAATGTTTCATTCAGAATGAGCTTTTTTGCAGCATAGTCTTTTTCCATAGGGAGGAAGTTCTTACATCATACAGACTAGGAGTATGCGTTCATACATCAACCTCTTTTATCTCAAAACAAAAGCTGATTCCAATTGTCAAGCTGGGAATGTAGATGTCTGAAGTCGTAGATCAAATAAAATGGGTCATAATTTCAAATACGCTGTTGGTTTTTCTTTGCAGAGGTGCTTCTGGATCCTTGTCGGACCTGGTGCCCATCGTCCTCCTGTCAAGCTGTGTGCCAGCTGAATGAATCAGAGGTGCAGCTCCCACAGCCGGTGCAGTGCCCTCAGTGCAGTCTGCGTTTCTGCTCCGCCTGCAGGGCAGACTGCCACAGCGGCCAGGCGTGTCAGGAGAGCCTGCCAATTACCACCTTTCTGCTTGGGGAAAACGGGTACTTGCACTAGTGTACTTTAAATCCTCAGTGTCAAATCATGTAGCATTCACAGCAGAAATCTTCTTTCTGTTTCAATGCATGCTCTTCTTAAACTTTCTACTGATCAAAGAATTCCACTAGTGTTTTTTTTTTTTTTAAGCACTGATGATCAGAAATGTTTCTTAAGCATCAAATCAGCATATTAGAATTTCTGAAGGATCATGTGACACTGAAGACTACAGGTGCATCTCAATAAATTAGAATGTCGTGAAAAAGTTCATTTATTTCAGTAATTCAACTCAAATTGTGAAACTGGTGTATTAAATAAATTCAGTGCACACAGACTGAAGTAGTTTAAGTCTTTGGTTCGTTTAATTGTGATGATTTTGGCTCACATTTAACAAAAGCCCACCCATTCACAATCTCAAAAAAATTGAATATGGTGACATGGCAGTCAGCTAATCAACTCAAAACACCTGCAAAGGTTTCCTGAGCCTTCAAAATGATCTCTCCGTTTGGTTCACTAGGCTAAACAATCATGGGGAAGACTGCTGATCTTACAGTTGTCCAGAAGACAATAATTGACACCCTTCACAAGGAGGGAAAGCCAAACATTCATTGCCAAAGAAGTTGGCTATTGACAGAGTGCTGTATCCGATCATGTTAACAGAAAGTTGATTGGAAGGAAATAGTTTGAAAGAAAAATATGCAAACCAACTGAGAGAACCCCAGCCTTTATGAGGATTGTCAAGCAAAATCAATTCAATAATTTGAGTGAACTCCACAAGGAATGGACTGAGGCTGGGGTCAAGGAATCAAGAGCCACCACACACAGACGTGT
>NW_020526893.1:0-29749 GCF_003368295.1 Carassius auratus | reverse complement strand
TGTATAATTAATATTTAAATTAATTATAATTCTATTTTATACAATAAATATAAAACATACTTTAAATAAGAAGACTTGGACAAACTATGCAAACAATTTTTTTTTCTCAAAAAAAAAAAAAACAGTTATTCTGAAAACCTGATGGAGTTTGAACTTCACATAAACTGCTTCTGTTTCACACAAACGCCGGCACAGACGAGCACGCACTCAAATCGAATTCTGGCAACACCCCAGTGGCATAATTTCCGTGCTCACCCTGTGACGATCGTGTACCCAGAGAGACACAGGGAGAGCGAGAGATCCAACTGTAGATGTCTTTATTATAGGGTAATCTAAATCGTAGTCAGAAACAAGCAAAGGTCAACACCAAAAAGACTGTCCAAAATAAACAAACAAAAGGAAAGGGACAGGAAAGGGAACTCGGGAAACGAGAGCACTCGGAGGACGAGCAGACTGGGAAGAATCTCGGGGAACGAGAATGCTGGATACATGAAGGGTAAGGACTCCATACAAACAACAGGAAAAGACTGGTATTTATAGGTAGGCTAATGACAATAAAGTGACTGCACCTGGTGCAATTAACAGGAGTGCAACTACTGTGATGACAGGACAAGACTAGAGGAATACTAGTGCCTACGGTGAAGTGCCTAAGGGGAAGTGAGCCCACTAGTGGACACCCAGGGAAACAGAGACTAGACAGCGTGACATTACCCCCTCCTCCACGGAGCAGCTGCCAGATGCTCCACCTGAACCCAAGGGAAAACCAAAAACACAAAGAGACCAGGAGGGAGGTGGAGCGGTGGAGGACCAGGGGAGGGACAGAGGGACGGAGGGTCAGGCAAAATGGGGAAAACAGAGACAAGAGGACCAGGTAGAATGGGGAAACAGAGACAAGACGACCAGGTAAAATGGGGAAACAGAGACAAGAGAAGTGCAACACAAAACAAGGAGTCCAGGAGGGTGGTGGACCGGCGGAGGATCAGGGGAGGGATGGATGGCCAGGTCCTTAGAGGGAAACAGAACGAAAGACACAGACAAGAAAGAAAGGGTTTCCTTGATTTGGCAAGTTTGAAACAAAAACATGAACAAGTTAAGGGTAGCCTCCATGGCCACAGCAGGATTAGTCGGGTGCTCAGAGAGTTCAACTGAGACGTGACGAGGCTCTGGAAGTTCCGCAGAAGCGAGGAGAGACTCTGGTAGATCATCAGATACGTGGAGAGGATCTGATAGTTCAGCAGAAACGTGGGGAGGCTCTGGTAGTTCATCAGAGACGTGGAGAGGCTCTGGTAATTCCACAGAGAAATGACGAGACTCTGGTACTCCCATGGTGTTTCCTTGTTCATGAAGATTACTGGTGATTTGAATTTTCCCATGAAGAACCCCGGTGACTTGACTCGGTCCTTGAAGATCACTGGTGACTGGACCCTGTCCCTGAAGATCACTGGTGACTGGACTCTGTCCCTGAAGATCAATGGTGACTTGACTCTGTCCTTGAAGATCACCAGTGACTTGACTTAACTCTGGAAGGGTCAACGGTGACTAGCCTTGACTCTGGAAAGTCCACGGTAACTAGCCCTGACTCTGGAAGGTCAATGGTGACTAGTCCTGACTCTGAAAGGTCAACAGTGACTAGCTCTGATTCTGGAAGGTCAAAGGTGACTAACCCTGACTCTGGAAGGTCAACGGTGACTAACCCTGACTCTGGAGGGTCCACGAGCACCTGACTCGACTCTGGGAGGTCCACAAGCACCTGACTCGACTCTGGAAGGTCAACAGGAACTAGCCCTGACTCTGGAAGGTCAACAGTGACTAGCCCTGACTCTGGAAGGTCGATGGTGACTAACCTTGACTCTGGAGGGTCCATGAGCACCTGACTCAACTCTGGAGGGTCCACAAGCATCTGACTCAACTTTGGAGGGTCAACCGGAACCTGACTCAACTCTGGAAATTCAACGGGAACCTGACTCGACTCTGGAAGGTCAACAGGAACTAGCCCTGACTCTGGAAGGTCAACGGTGACTAACCCTGACTCTGGAAGGTCAACGGTGACTAACCCTGACTCTGGAGGGTCAATGGTGACCAACCCTGACTCTGGAGGGTCCACAAACACCTGACTTGACTTGCCATCCTGTGCAATGGCGCTGGGTTGGCAGCCATTCTTCGCAGCGGCGCTGGGTTGGGGGCCATCTTGTGCAGCGGCGCTGGCTCGGCAGACTTGCGCCTCCTTTCCCCTCTCAGTCCACAATTGTGAGATTGCGGCTCCAATCCATTCCTCCCGAACCCAGGGTCGACGGGGGGCCATAGTGGAGAGTGATGCCGGACCTCCTCTCGACCACTCATTCCTGAGCGACCCCCCTTGGTCCCATGAAACATGACCAGGACTCCATACAAACAACAGGAAAATACTGCACTTAACAGGAGTGCAATTACAGAGATGACAGGACAAGACTAGAGGAATACTAGTGCCTACGTTGAAGTGCCTAAGGGGAAGTGAGCCCACTAGTGGACACCCAGGGAAACAGAGACTAGACAGCGTGACACACCCAAGAGAACTTGCGGACTAGTATAAATCAGCCTTGACTTATTTTATTTATTGTTTTTATTTATTTTATTTAAAGGTATGTGTGTGTTCTTCTAACATGTTTGGTTGGTCAAATAAATGTTGTAAATTCAAATGTTGTAGAATTCTCACATAATAAGTGTTCTTATTTTCCAGGTGGGAGAGAGCAGTGTGTAGTGTGAAAGCAATAGCATTGTCTGTGGAACGGTTGCTACAATGTGCACACGGCCTGGGATGCCATCAGGACCCACATCTTTGTGGATATTCAAGACAAGCCATGATCAAAATTAAGACTTTTTGTTTGCTATAGTCACCATTTTTATCCTTCTTGTAAATGACTGAAACAGTGACGAAGCTATGGGCGGGCAATGGCCCATTTTCAGCCCAGGTACGGTTAACAGATAAAACATTTTAATTTGAATAATGTATTAGTAAATGTTGAAATTAAAATTAATTTATTCAATGGTTTAGTAGTATTATTGTGTATTGAATCTTTGTGCTGTATTTTCTGTTGGCAATCTGATATGCAGTTTTCAAATGCTTCACTTTGCCCACCCAGTTTTATGTAGGTCCACCCACTTAAACATTTCTTGCCTTGTCCATGGACTGAAAGTGTCACAAAATTATGACGTAAAACTTGAGTCTTCTTGTGTATGTCTGTTTTTAATGAGTCTTGACTGTCACACAGTCTGACATGAATGACAGCTGAGATCTGATATGACTTGGGATGCTGTTTGTACAGTCTGATAATCATAAAGGACTATTATAAAGTGTGCACCTGGCTTAAGAAAACTGATGCAAAATGATCCTAACAATTGAACAAATTAAATTTAGAAGCAAAAAAATAATAATAGGCAGCTTAATATGCAATTAAATTAAGCACAAAAGAAAAAGATTTGTTTACTAGAATGGAAATAAGAAAGTGCTTTTCATTCTTTATTAAATGGTCTAATTATAGCAACATTTATTTAGAAAAAAGGGCGAGACACATGCGGCAGGCATCAACTAGCTCACAGCTGAGTAAAATGAGTCATAAATTCAGGAATAAATGTTGAAGATGTGGCTTTTAAAAAATTGCTTCTCGCTCATAATAGTATTCTGTTATTAAGCAAACAACCTAAAATACCACCAAGCACCGTTTTCAGGTTCATCAGATACAGTATCTGCTAGTTTAGTCATGCAGACAAAACAGGAAGCGCTCTTTACCAAACTGTTTGATATGAACGAGAGAGATCATCTGTCGAAATCCAATGCAAAGAAACAATGAAAAAGAGAAAGAAGATGAAGTACAGAGGGATTTGAAGATAGAGATATGGTGTACGAAGAGAGGACAGTAAAGTGGAGGACGACAGATGGAGTCATTCAGTTCATTCAAATCAGCTGTGTTATGAATCATGATGGATCTATTACTGATAAAATGACACATATGAATCAGGGCAAGTGTTTGAGCAATGTTGTCGTCAAAGGGCAACCAGGTGAGACACAAGGCCCAATCTAAAGTATCCAGCTAGAAATTCGTTGCCCATTCTCAATAGGAAAGTACCCAAGCAGCACAACAACATCTTTTGTCTTAAAAATCACAATGTTCAAATGTCAAACCATAGTAAAAACCTGCTGCTAATTTTAGTTGAAAATAATCAGGTGACAGGTTTCAAGTTTGACGTCTTCGAAGGATGGCTTTACAAAGTTTTTACATCCAAAATGCTAAAATCTCTATTGTCTCTTGTATTTTAAAAGTCTATCTTTAAAGTTAAAAATGTGTATACTGGCATAAATACTTTTTTATATGGCTAGGTACATAATTTTAAGTTGAATAAACCTTTAGACATAGTACATCTATACTAACTTAAGGCAGAATTTCTCAGCACTTTTTACACCTGTGGTGGTTTAGAGTGACATGGGGGTAAATAAATGATGACGGATTTTATGCCATGGTAAAGACAATGGCTGAATTTGATGAAGAAATTATAAAATTCTGAAGAAAAATTATTGACCTGAGGTTTCAGAAAACTAGAGCTGAGTTGTTCAACATTAGATCAGGAAGCACAGGAAGCTGTCTGTCTCTCTCTTGAACAACTCTGGGAATCCACAGCTTGATTGCATACATTAGTGGGTCAAAGTAGGTTTATTTCATCAGACTGTAGATCTTTTTAAATCCTAGAACACTGCCATTTGTTACAATGGAATGTGCACGTACTCGCAGGTACACAAAACCTGTTAGCCCTGTCAAACACGTGTCCTCAAAGTACTATATACAAAACAAACAAAACTTTTGGTGCTCAAGGAAAATGTCATGCCATGCATTGTTTCCAAGAAAATACGTCATTCTAATTTCCTTGACAATTACCGCTTTAAAAAAAAAAGAAAAAAGAAAAGAAAGAAACCTCAACAAATAAGAGTTAAAATTACAACATAAATGAAATAAATCAATGAAACCAAAATATTTTATAATAATAAAAAAAAGATATCCTACTGTATATGCAACATTTTCATTACATTTCTTTAATTTCTTTGATGTTTTAAGTATGTCTGGAAACAAGATTCTTTTGCTTGGCATATTGATTGGTAAGTTGGTCCACTTTTTTATTTTATTTTTTATTTTTATTAACTCATATCAAGTATGGCAATATATATATATATATATATATATATATATATATATATATATATATATATATATATATATATATATATATATAGTTCTGTCCTGAGAACAGAAAAGGCTTCAAAAGTGCATTGGTTTTAATAATGTATAATAGGTTTGTTTACAGATTTTTAACCATTATTGTATTTTATCAATTTTGTCACATCCCCAACTGATTGCATGTGAATGTCACTTTTTATTAGAAAGACAATGACGTACAACCTACACTTACAGTCCATAAAAGTATTTGGATTTTCTTTTCTTTTTTAATCATATGTACAGTATTTTTCACATATCTTGAGAATGGTGAAACAACTCTTTGAAAAAATCCCCAAGTTAGGTAGAATGAGGAAGAAGTCTTGTATTTCAACAGCAATAGACACAAGGAAGTAATGTGGAGCAGCAGTAAGTCTGAGTATGCAATAATTAAACTGGACGATAGTTTGTCAGTTTGTTCAGGGTGTGTGAACCACTCTTTAAAGAAAAAGATGTCAGATCCACCTTTAATTCCCTCTACTTCCATCTAGAGGACAAACATTTCAACTGCATCTAGATTTGTAGGAGGCATGAACTAAAGAGAACATTATTGATCTCAACAATGGACCGAATTTATGATAGCAACCACATTCAGATTGTACAGCCTTCTCACAGAAAAGAGGATTTATTTCATTCCAGTTTGTAGATATTTGCATCATAATGTGTTTGAGGTTTTCAAAGTCTTAAGAATCCCTCCTATAATAGAAGAAAGACAGATAAAAAAGGGGTGAAATGAATGAAGGGGTGGCAATAGACGAGGGGAAGTGTGATAGATAAAGTTTCCCAGACTTGGCTCTGCTCCTGTTGTGATTGGGTGAATCATGGATTTTCTCCATGTAGGTTGAGGGAAATGACCAAGGATGTCTTTTTCCTGATTAACCAAGCATGCCTGTTCCTTCCAAGCCTTTCCTGTCTGTACATGGGACTTTGTGTGTGAGGGTGTATTTCGGTGTATGCATGTGTGTACTAGTTTGGGGAAAATACGTCCCCAAATGAGAGCTGAAACTGACAAAACCTTGTGTGTCATCAGTTGAAAGACTCTGAGAAAAGTAAATATGCCTACTGTTTTGTATCTGATAATGCAAAAGGTTGTATCTGTTATACTGATTATACTTGGCTTTATATACAAATATAAGGTGTAGGGTAGAACAAATAACATTTTGATGTACTAAACAAATACAAACCGGTACAGACATGGATTTTTTTCTTTGCTTTTTTTCTCCCGGGACGCCTTTACCTGTCTACCAACAAAGTAAATGTCAAACACAATAAACGTTTTTAAAAAATGGGGTTGGTAAGGCTTTTAATGCTTTAAGATCATTAAGAAGAGACATAAAAAATAAACCCAGCAATATTACTGTATATATTATTATTACAATTTCAAAGAGTTTATATATATAAATAGAGATAGAAATGAAATACCTTAACAGTCACAAAATATAATTGTTTATTGATGAAATACATTAAAACCAGAGAACAAAATGTTTTAGATGTCCTTTTATGAATTCCCCCAGACCTATAAATAACATTTATTTTACATTTTATCAAGACAGATATATATACTCTTAAAAATAAAGGCTCCCAAGGGGGTTTGCATAATAATGTCAATGTTCATTCTAGTTTCCCATAGATTAAAGAAACAAGGTTCTTAGAACCATTTTTTTTCTCTGTGCAAAGGAAAATTTAATAATCTAAAGAACCTTTTTCTAATACACTCTCAGAAAAAAAAGTACAAAAGCTGTCACTGTGGCAGTACCCATTCAAAAGGCACACATTTGTACACATTGGTACCTTAACTCACTCACTCACTCACTTTTGTACCTTTTTTTCTGAGAGTGTATAAAGAATATTTTGCTCAGTGGAAAAAAAGTTCCATTGATGTTAGTGGAACCATCAATGCTAGTAAAGAATCTTCATTGTTAAGAGTGCACAGGTTTTCCAGGACTGTGGGAACATGACATTTATATTTAATCTCTAAGAGTATGAAAAACATGCATGCCTTACAGAGGTCAGTAAAACTCTAAATCAAACACATTTGACTCTCTCTCTCTCTCGCTCTCTCTCTCACACACACAGCGAAAGCAGCCTTATTTAATTTATACGCAAACTGCATGTAGCTGCATGTTCTCAGCACAGCATGTTGCTGCAGAGTCTCACATGAGCATGTCACACTCACATTATGGCTGCTGTGCTCTATGGTTGCCAATGGTGACAGAAGCTTCCTCTCAGGCATGAGCTGGGCTGGGCATCAGGGGGTCCCCACCATAGATACAGAAAAGGCTTCAGTTCATTGGGTCCCACGGCCCAGCACTGGGAGTCACATGGTACCACTATGACCAACCCCCCCCTTCCTCTCCCTCAGAATCCATACGAGTGGGGGAAGGGAAGGAGAGGAGGGAAGTGGGAAGAGAAAGAGGGAGGGTTGAGTTGGAAGCATGAAGGCAAGGTGAAGAGTGTGAAGCAAACAAACCAGTGAGAGGGAGTCTCGTATCCTCCACCGTTACGGAGAAGAGGAAATCATAGCCACAGCCCTGACCCTGTGCCTTTGCTTTAGCACATAGCCTGGAGCAAAGGATTACAACAAAACCAGACAGACAGAGAGAGAAAGAGAGAAAGAGAGAGAGAGAGTGTCACAGATAATAGGAACACTCCAGAGCATTTGACTGGATAACAGGCTGTCGGAGAGGGAATGTATCTCAGTGGCTCATCTTCAGGGAGCCTCCCGGCTATGTAAGGACTTCTGTGGATTTTTGTAAGGATTGCTTAATTAGGGAGGATACTGAGGGAATATTGCACTAAGAAGCCGGAATAGTGTGCCATGTGTGGGAACAGGAGGCGGAAGAGGGATTGCTGAAGCATGGAGCAGGTGAGCCACATACAGCCTGTGTACTATTACACAGAACAAACATGTTTCCCATTTCATGCCAGTGATGCTTCGAGCTAAAGCAAACAGCACAGCAGGATGCACAGCAGCATCAATCTCTAACAGCAAGACAACCCTTCATTCTACCGCACGGCTTGCTTTTAATGTTTTTATCTTATTCTGCTCATGATTGTCTCTTTGTGATGCTGATTTCATTCAAAGAATATCATACAGCATTTAACTGAGAAAGGGTGTTGGTATCAGAGTCACCATTTGATTTGAACACAGTCTTTGCTGTATCACTGCTTAAAATCAGATAAGAGTAACCTTAAACTCTGCTTTGCATGACAGCGATGCACCTAAAACATGAGCGTGCAGATACTAGTCCAGACAAGTATATCATATTTGATAACTGCAGATTTAGGTTAGCATTGTAATGAAGTTTAAGGTAATATTGCACTTAAAGAAACATGACAGATTGTTTTAGTTTAGTCAAACTTGATTAACCCCAGTGGGGAAATTACTACAGTAGGGTTACAGAGGTGCTTCTGTAATCACACACACAAAAAAATTGCAAGCTAAAATTATTTGGTAACACTTTATTTTAAGGTCTCCTTGTTACAGGTTACATTTACTTACTATTATAATAACAATAAATGATGCATAATTACATGCAAGCAAGCCATAAGACAAACCCTAATCCTAACCCTAACCATAGAATAAGTACATGTAGTTAATTAATATTACTCAGTAATAAATGTATCATTACAATGTAACAAGGACACCTTAAAATAAAGTGCAATCATGTATTGGAAAAGAAAGGAGACAATAAATAAATTTATTAAATATATTAAATTAAGATTTCTCAAAAGCTGATGATGGATTCACAAATACAGATTTTACATTGAACATTCCACTAATATGGAGCTAATACTAAATGTTGCTTTTGAATAGTCTTAAAGCATATATAATTATTAATTTCTATATAAGAATTAATAGCAATATTGATATTCATATATTATTTATTAAATATTGCTACTAGTCAAATGTATGACAAGCAGCTGCATTTGTTTCCTGCAGTGACACTAAAGAGAAACAAGGATGCTGATTCCCTGGGCTGAATTTTCTGTCTGAGCATTATGTCACAGTCTCAATTGTTCCTTTGGGACAGCCACGGGTTTGAGAGAAAGACCATGACACTGCATTCTGAATGCATTTTAGCCACGTTTGAAAAGCATTTAGCAAAATATTTATTTGCTAAAACATATTTCCCTCTTTAAGTGTTTTTTTTTCTTTGCTGTTTTTCCCACTCTCCAGTGATGAATTATTCATGCACTCATTCAGCCGGGGACATGGCACGTTTTCAGCCACGTCTAGCTCAAGGCTAACGCCAACCAGGTGATGTCATCCCCATGCAATAGAAGGGGTGTCATTGAATAGGACAGTTGTATTATTAGAAACATTACATTGTGTAAATGTGTGTGAGAATATGAGGACCTGTGAATACAAAATACTGCAAAAATAGCGGCACCACTGGAATATAACATGTCTCTCATTATATTCCTTTACCTTTGTGTGTGAATCAATCAACAGCATTTTTGAAGCAATTTATGTCTGTTTAGTGACATATTAGTTTGTGATATGATCCTTAGCTTGATTTATGCTAATATTGTGGTGCGGATGTTTCATATAATATCTCAGATTCCCATTTCCCCTGTAGATTTATAGTGTTTGACATTCAGAAGTATCACTCATGTGTAATTGAGTGTTACGAGAGGAATAGGAAGAGGCTGTTATGGGCAGAGCGGGGCAGAGCTGAACAGAGACCTGATCCAACCTCCAAATGTGTGTTTATTTGTGTAAATGCATTGTCATGGAAAAATGCCAACAGGGTTAGACTGAGAATAGCAGTAGATCGATATTACGAAAAAAAAAAAGTAACACACTTCTCTGCTCTAATTGGTGCAGGGGAGTATAAGGTAAAAGGAAAAAAGCTTCGCATACTTGACATTTTTCCTGGACTATGATACAGTCCAGAAAATATATATGTGTGTGTGTGTGTGTGAAGGTTGTCTCATTGATCAGGTGTATGGAATGACTGGAGGACAGTAACAGTAGCTGGCTCTGTAAGCACAAGTGCAAACCTACTAAAAATAACAGCTGAGTTCGTCCTGCTAGATTCTTCTGATCTGTCTGTAGCTTCTTTTTGTCTTAACATCATCAAAAGCTGTACATTAATCTATGATATGTATAAAAAAGACTTTCACAAAATGAAAGTAGTGGCTGTGGATGAATTAGACCTAATGAGGAAGGGGACCCGGTCCATTTGATTGGTCCGTATTTATTGGTATCTAATATGCAGCAATTATTTGTAATCCTTAAATTAATCCTTAAATCCGTAAATATATATATGAAATTTCGCTCCAGATTTGACATTTTGCAGTCAGCTTCATTTCTGAGTGAAACTTGCACATTGTTTCATTTCTTTATCTCAGATGATGTGGATTAGATGCAAGATCTGCCAAATAAACAGACATTTCAGATGTCTGAATACATCAGCAAAAAAAAAATTATTCAGCACTTTTTGTACTGCCTCTACAGCTTCTGTATGTACAAGAATATTGGTCAACATATTATTTAAATACCATAAAGTGGAGTCTGTATATTCTTATCAGTTTCAATGGTGGTGTTGGAAAAAGTCAGATAACATTTCTAACCAATCCATATTTTCTTATTTTAGATTCTCCCCACCAGCGTGTCTTAAAGAAATAGTGTATCCAAAAATTTAAATTTGCAAAAAACATTTAGTCACCCTCAGGTCATCCAAGATGTAGATTAGTTGGCCTCTCCATCTGAACAGATTTAGAAAGATTTAGCATTAAATAACCTGCTGATAAATTGATTCACAGCAGATTTAGAGTTAGAACAGCTGATAATAAAATCATCATAATCCACAAGTAATCCAAACAATTTCAGTCCATCTATTATCATCTAGAAACCAAACGCTGTTTGTTTGTAAGAAACAAATATACCATTAAGGTGGTATAACTTTAAACTGCTACTTCTAGCCAAATCCGAGTCCATAATCCATATAAATGCTTCCTTAATGTTGTTAGTTTAGAACTGTATTGGACTGTTTTTGCTTGTGAATGTTCGCTTGTATCTGTGCATATTTCTCTCCTTATTTAGACAAGGTTACTCTTTTAAGCTACACTATGGATTTGGGGAAGTCGTGGCCTAGTGGTTAGAGAGTTTGACTCCTAAACCTAGGGTTGTGGGTTCAAATCTTGGTCCGGCAATACCATGACTGCAAACATAAGCTTTTTCTACTCTTATTCTATAAGCACCCATTCACTGCAGAGGATCCAATGGTGAGCAAGTGATACAAAAAGTGCTATTGGACATTATATTAATACACTTGGAGTGGCGCATGACTTGTCACATTACAAAAGTACAACAGCTTTCAAGTGGATTCTCCAACAATATCAGCATTAAATCATTCAAGATCAGCACTCAGACAGCAACTGTCCATTTTCTACTCTGTATCCAGAAGACACTTAATAAAACAAGTTTCCATTTGAAGTAGATTTGAAATAAATTTACTGCAAGGGACAACCTTTAGGCCATCTTTCTTCTGCAGGCTCACCACAAGACAAAACAGCTCTCGTGTTGTCTGAATGAGCCTTTTTTCTCTGCTGCTGTTTGAGTAGTTATTGATATTACAGCTGGAGCTTATGACCTGTTTCTTCATCACTGTCCACCAGCATTGAGCTGCATAAATGAGTGTGTGTGTGTGTGTTGGATAGTGAGAGATTGAGAGGTTGTCTTGCACTCGTTCATCTCGGTCCCATTCATATTTTCTTCATCTTGTGCCCTCTTATCCACCCTTTTACCTCCATTAGCTCTTCTATTTTGCCTCTATCATTTATTTCATCCCTCTCGTGGCACTATTGCGATATTTTCGGTCTTGGTATCATGCTGGCTAGATTACACAGATTATGGATTATATTTGGAGGGAAATTCATCCCACTCTGCAGTTAGTGGGCAGATGGCTGAGGGTTTGTGCTCACCGAAGCAGATGTTTCCATGTTTAATCTGCACGTGTTTCCACATGGCAGCAGAAAACGGCCTCATATTAGCAAACTAACTAACATCATTGATAGATTTAGAATGCAAACATTGTTTTTGTAGTTGCAGTAAATTATAAGGGAGGCTACAGTGCAAAACTATTGCTCTTAAATGGAGCATGTACTGTGTAGCTTTGAAGGAACTGGCATGTACTTCTAAGATATGTTTTACAGATGACGCGCTTTCCAGATCTTAATGTATTTAACAGAGTCAGCTCACTTTAAAGCAATGGTACCAGTTGAACTGAACAGGATATTAGGTTATTCTACTAAGGCATTTTTTTTGTAAATGTAGGTGACGTCTCAGAGGAGCTCATTTAATGAAACAATAACATTTATTTTAACAGTTAATATCTATTTTCTCAGTGCTGAAATCATTTCAAAACCACTGTAGTGCATATATGCATGTTTTTGAACAAGTTGGGGTCAGACAGATGCATCATCCCTTTGGTGTTTGACCTTTAGCCCAAAGGAAGTGATGTAAAGAGAAAGGAAACAGTGGTATGTATGCTATTCCACATGTGTATTATGAGGAAACAGGAGGTTTGCGCTTTACAAGCACCATGAGATGGTCTCAGCGACCAAAAACCATCTCAGTATCCTCATCACAGCTCATAAATAGAGAAAATGGTAGTTCATGTAACACAATACAGTAACAATTCAGAGCATTTCCTCTCACTCCAGTTATTTTTACCTTTTAGTGCGTTCTTCTTTCCTCCAGGGATAATACAGCACAGTATCACAGATGTTTCTGCTGCACATTCATATATTCATACTATATATAAACACTGTTTTCTATGGGCCTCAAAATATATTAAATATTTATAGCAAGTAGTCAACACTTGTACAATAATTTTTACAATCATTTTTAATAAATTTTTTTTTAATCCAAGTCAGAGTTGAGTGATTGTTGCTGGTTTAGTATGACGTTTCTTTCTTTCTTTAGCCTGGTAATTTGTAGAACACAAAATGTTTCAAATCAGTCTTCCACAACAAAGCACAACGTCTCTTCATCACCAAAAAAAACTGAACAACGTAGATTTACGACAGGTTGTAGGGACCACAGAAGACATGGGGTCATGACCCCTGTGACCCCTCCCTCCTCCTGACCCAGACACATACAAGTGGGGTTCAACCATACGAGTCCATATTAATTTGGGATTTTTTTTTTTTATTGGTAATACACAAAATGCTTTGGGATTCTTAGAAAGTATAAACAAAGAAACAGTATGACGTAAAATGACCAAGAGAGGTCATTTAATTAATTAAATTAAATTAAAGTAAATGAGCGACGCTGATCAAGTGACTCTTTGTACAGATGGTCAGATGTTCTTCTCAAAAAAGCTCAAGGTGCTCTTTGAATCGTCTCAAATCATGCTGGATCATCTGACCAGCAAATCTAAATTTAAACACCAACTTGTGGGGTTCATGTAGCTCGAGTGCTTTTGTTATTAAAGCAAATACTGCAAAATTCAGAAATTCATGTAACTGTTATGCTAATAATACAAATTCTAATTTAAATTCAAATTTTTGGCATTTTCAATATAGGACTCTATTTGAACACTACTGTACATCATCTTAAAGAAACAGGGAAGACCCACACAGCTTGACTTTATAGCATAACATTAGATTGTTATATAAAAACACAGTAGTACTACGTGTAGTTTTTACAAGCTAGCTGCCGGGCTTTATTATGAGTGCTGCATGGATGATGATGATGATGATGAGAGAAGCACATGGGGAGAACTCTGCTGGAGCCATATACATGCTTGATTTAACAAATGTTTTGCTACAATGCATAAGAGTGACTTTAACATAAAAGTAAATGAAAAAAAAAAGAAAAAGCCAAAAAGAGCTTAATAAGCAAAAGGGCAGCAGAATGGAAATTATGAGAAAAAGAACCTACATGTGGCTGTGTTTTGGCACAGAGCTACAGTCTCCCAGTTGCTGTATCTCCTCTTATCTTGTGGCTTGCAGGGGTTATTGGGATAATTTGATCTGGTTTGGTGTAAGAGAGGATAATGGGCACTGGAGGGAATTCTGAGCTCTCTTTCTCACAAGCACGAACACATACACACCACACATTCAAGTACAAAAAAAATAAAAAAAAAGCTGTTTTTTCAGCTTCATTACTCCAGTGTTCAGTGTCATATGATTCAGAATTCATTCTAAATATGAAGATTTTCTGCCCCAAAATAAATAAATAATAAGACAAATATCATTACTTTTCAGGCTATTCAAAAATACTGTGGCTTTAATATGACCCTTACTGACCTCAAAAATCATATAAACACAAAATCAGAAAAACATCTCCTTCCCCATTTGATATGTGTTGAAGAAACAAACAAAAAAGGAGCTTGGAGTCTTGCAAAAGGCTCTGTCTTTTTCTTTCGGTCTCTAATGACAGCCACATGGGCTTCCGAGGCATTGAGTCAGTGGAAGGGCCCAGTGCCATGTTCTCTGTGTTTTCTGCAGCACCAGGAGTGTGTTTCTCAGTGCCCTGAGGACGAGAAACTTTAAAGGGGTCATATGATGCGACTTCAAGTTTCCCTTTCTCTTTGGAGTGTTACAAGTTCTTGGTACATAAGGAAGATCTGTAAAGTTCCAAAGAATAGAATCTCAAATTCAAAGAGATATTCTTTACAAAAGTTAAGACTTGTCCATGACCCCCTAAAACTGTTCGTTCTAACATGCCCCCAAATCTCTAAGTCACGATGTGGAAAGATTTGTATAACGCCGCCCGTCATGCCTTGGAGATATGGTTTTATGTAAAAAGACAGTATAAGTTATTTTAATCAGTAATTATGTCCCAACCGGATGCAACAAAAGCCTTGTTTGTAATGAGATTTATTGGTTTTGTCTTGTAGTGGCGGGACACACGGCATCACAGTATGGTGAGGGTTGTAACATTTCCATCAAACACTTGAGGCATTCGTCCTATCACAACACACTGGATAGCTGGCCAATCAGAGCGCACCTCACTTTTCAGAGCGATGAGCTTTGTAAAAATCGACGTGTTTCAGAAAGGCAGGGTATAGAGGAGAAAGAGTAATGTACAGTATGTGGAAAATGTTTTTTTTTTAACCTTTTAACCTTTTAACTTTTAGCAAAATCATATGACCCCTTTTATGTACTGGCTGATGGTCTGCAGCTTTGCAGAACTCCCTAACTCTTCAATTCAATACAGTCCGATTTAATCAACAAGACAGCATACAAAAGAAAGGTTTTGTTTTGCCTTTGTCCCACTGTGACCCAATGTGCTCCACCGCTGAGTTTCTTAACTTGATCTAAGTGAGCACAGAAGTGAGGTCACTGTTTGCCATGTCTCCAGGCAGCTTTGTCAATGTGCCGCCGGTCGGCCAATAACAATGAGCCAGCTTGAGTCGACTTCCTACTGTATATTTACTTGACAGCCATTTCACACCCTAAGTCTTCCCACAAATCAAACTAACATACCAATGACAAGCAGCTTCAGTTCTTCAAGTCAGTCAAGACTGAAAGACACAAACATGAACGCTTTTGTGGGCTATTTTTATTCATTGTTTCTAAGTAAGACTTTAAATCCAGTATTGTATTTTTCTGTGGTAAAATGACCGGTCAAAAGCAGTGCCCTTTAAATCAATACTACATTTTCTCATCTGTTTGCCTGCATCTCATTGATTGATCTGTCATGACCACAGCGTGACCTGCAGAGACTGAAGCGCCTATGTTTAATCGTCACATTCTGCAGGTTGCATTGGCTATAGCTCCCAATCTGTAACCTCTGAACTCTCCAGCTCCCATTTTCCTCCATGCATAATTCATAACCATCCCATGTTGTGTCACTCTTTAAGAAAAAAAAAAAATATTTTGCCATGATATCTCTTTAGTAAACCAATGACGAGTCAGAATATACACTAACAAAAAGTCCATGGTAATACCATGTTTTAAGCATGTTTAAGCAAGTCTGTCATCTACTAATAATTACAAAATCATGTTTACAATGCTCATGTGTTGTATGTTTACTGTTCATTTGCCAGAAATATTTTAAAATATAGCTTTAAAATATTTTTGTGGCAAAAAAAATGATGTTTTGTTATTTATTAATAACATTTTTATATAAGTTGTTTTTTTAACAATTTTTTTGACAATTTTTTAAAATATTGTTTTCAAATGATTGACCAGGTAAACGTGTAAACCATTTTTTAACACTTTAAGGTTAAAGTGCTACATTTGTCTCACTTGAGAACGAATAGCTGTTAGAATACATAAATTATAAAGTTAAACATTTTGGGGATATGTACCATGGTTACACCATTAATAAATTTATGCAAATGTAATATCTTGATACTGAATGTATCATTTATGTAGCTTATTATGAAACCGAATTTGTGATATTTGCATTGTAGTCCAAGAATATCATGGTCCATTGGCGAAAGACACACAAAACCCACTGTTTTACTAATCATTTAATACAACGATATTATCATCTGATTCCATCACTTTACTTTGGTCATTTTTGTAGCTCGCTGCTAGTAACATATAAAGCCGTCTTGGTAGTTGTATCTTTCGCTCTACACGCTCATACTTTACTCACCTTCCTATTTTCTGTTATGTCTTTTCGTTCCCGTCTATCTTTTTATCTGGGTACAAAGAGGGCTTTGTTTTCCTGGCCTTGAACGCACCGCGCTCTGGCGCACGTCACGCGTCCTGCTACGTCACAGTTTCCGAACGCGAACGCAAAGCAACGTTTCGCGTAATAGCCGCCAGAGGACGCACCGCGCGCCACCCGTTACCGCATACAGATTAATAGCTGTAGTGGGACAGGCCAGTGGAGGAACTGAACGGATTTGCATCGGGGCGAGGGAAGAGAGAGAGAGGGAGGGCACTGCGGGCAGCCCAAACAACGGGAAAGAGGCGAGGGAACTGAAGAAAACTTGGATAGGTGAAAGCCACGGTCCAAGATAAATCGCTCAAAGCAGAATTATTTTATATACATCTTAATCGCGACCCCCGCCTCCCCCCGAAACCCCCTCTCGGTATCCCCCTGGAAAACAAGTTAAGCTGTCCAATGAATGGAGTTGCATTTTGCCTTGTTGGAATACCTCCGTATCCAGAACACGAAGTAAGTGCAAGACTTCTCCATACTATAACGCAATGCGCACTGAGCTTTGGATACTCCGCAAAAGTTTGTGTGAAGTCGAGTTGAACATTGTTGTGTGTGTGTTAAACACTAGTGCTGTAATAGTCAGAGAGCATGATTTCCAAAGAGGATTAAGTAGCGTGGCTACAAACAGATGACACCGCTACTACTACAGACACTCTTTTTAACCGCGCGCTCGCGTTAATGATCGCATTTACCCCTCGGTAGCTTATTAAGCGGGTATTTAACGTGATAAACGACTGAAATTGTCGTTCTGTAAGATAAAAATCACGTTGTTGTTGTCAACGCCGCCGTGAGCTCAGGATTCAGCTGCACATCCTGTCAATCAATCAATCACTGCACAAGCCATTCACCTATTTATCAATGATTTAACCACAGAATCTCGAGTTCAGTCTTTTGATATTGTTTTCTGTGCATAAATAACTCAGATTTATTTATTTATGCTTGTGGTAAACGATAAAGTTTAATTCAAATTGCTCATCATAATTAGAAAACACGTTTCTAATATTTGATACAGAACCTTTGTATGTAAGACTTTCCATGATTACTAAATATAAAAGTTAATAAACTGGTATTATTTACAACTTCCTTTCACTTTTATTGCATGTTAAAAATGGTTGTTATATAGAAAGGTGTATAATTTACTCCAACAGTACTTTATTATTATTATTATTATTATTTTAAATATTCATTTAGAGACCATCTGAATTTACAGATAAATGCATTTATCTGTAAATCTGATATTAAAGAAATTATATTGGTGAAACTGATTTTTGATTTATACCGTAATATCACATATCACAATATCAAATATTCAGTGTTTTCAAGTACAGATATTATATACATTGAGATTCAAAATTATTTTGTAAATGACTTCTTTGCAGTTTGATCTGCTTGACTACTGACAGTTTTAAACTTAGAAAATGAATTGTGTTTTATTTCTGGATATTTCTCTCACGAGCAGGCTGCTCGCCTTCATCTGTACGTCTGTTTTTATTTATGAGGAGACAAAGAGGAACCGTTTATTTGTAAACCACTGTATATTTGAGTGAGAGAGTGTGCCTGTGTGTGCTGTCCATGTATGTTTTGGTGTACACTCGCACATTACAACATCACCCAGGGCAATAACTTTATTATCTGCCTCAGATCTTTTCTTTGTCATATAATTCTTGTTTTACAGTCAGAGGTTCTCCTCTGCTCTTCATTTGGACCCTTTTTATATTCTGATGCTATTTAGCTATAATCTATATTCAGAGGATATTTAGCATAAGACAAGTCTGTAGTGAATGCTGTAAAATTAAAATCACTCAAATATAATGGTTTGCTTTTAAAAGCTGGGATGCTATAAATAAGTGATAATGTTTCATCAGTTTGAATTCAGGTGTAGTTATTTAGGTTAGCCATATAATTATAATTATCATTATCATTTTATTTTTTTTGGCAACCAGTACAGATTTTGATCTAATATATATATATATATATATATATATATATATATATATATATATATATATATATATATATATATATATATATTAGCATTTGAAACCTGGCAAGTTTATTTTTGTGAGCCGTTTTGCTTGAAAAATGGGATCGTTGTATCTTTATTTCGAATACTTGGCACTCGCTTTAATGTTTCAGAGATTCTGTATCTATTAGGCTTTTTCATAAAAGGTAGTATATTATAGTGGCATAATAAATACTTAGAGTATGACATTAAAGTAAATTATGTGAGTAATTGAGTCTGTGTGTGAATATGACATGAATATCCCCATGACACACAGAGAAAGAGAGAGGGAAGATAATATTTACAGAGAACAAGAAAAGATCCAGGAGGGAGATTAAAAAACGGATGCTATTTTCTCATTATGGACCCAAATAAACTTACAAATATAGTCTGGTGTTGTTTTGCTCAGAGGGTGTGGTATGAGTGTGTGTGTGTGTGAGAGAGAGAGAGTGAATGTGCTACTCTCTCTCTCCCAGTCATGCCTAATTGAACCCTGATTCAATTATCACAAAGCGGTTAGGCAAGAAGGAGGGAACGAAAGATGGAGAGAGAAGAGAACATGAGAACACACTTCACTTCATTTAGAGAGATCAGCAGATTGCATTTAGTGTTCACAAACATAAGATCAAAGCAGTCAGTCATATGCACACAGACTCCAGTGAACACATTCAAAACTATTGTTTTGTCAGTCTGTTACCTAATTATAGCATGATCTATGTTATATAATTATTTAGTTATTTAATTTGCATGATCTATTAATCATGCAAAGAAACATTAAACAACTGTGATTTCGCCCTCTGCTTTAAAAATGTAATTCATTGCTAATACATGAGAAGTTTCAGCCTAGAAGGTCTGGTTCAAACCTGGAAGGTTCTCAGAGTTGTACATGAGCAGTCTGTGCTTCCTGACCTTTCTAGTCTTATGTATCTTGACAGTCACTTCCACTGAAGAGAGAGAGAGAATGTGTGCAAAACTACAAACTTAATGTTTAGGTCTATGAGAGCAGAGAGGTGAATGTTAGAGTAGAGGTCCATTAGCACTCAGACGCTGTTTGAATCCTTGTCACACAGGCCTCCGGAGCTGCTTTACACACTCCACTCACTCTAGTTGTTTCATTCTTTATTCACTACTATTGGTTTGTTGCATTTTATTTTTTAAATGTTTTTGAAGAAGTCTCTTATGGTCACTGTCATTTATTTGATCAAAAAAAAACAGTAATACTGTAAAATTTTAGCGTGATTTTAAAGGAAATGTTTTCTATTTCAATGAATTTTAAAATGTGATTTATTCATGTGATTCAAAGCAAAGATTTAAGAGCAATCATTACTCCATTTTAATATGCTGATTTGGTGCTTAAGAAACATTTCTTATCAATGTTGAATACAATGGTGCTGCTTCATATTTTTGTGAAAACGTGACACATTTTTGATGGGATTCTTTGATGTATATAAAGTTAAAGAGAACAACATTAAGGCCCATTTAAAATACAACATTCTATTAGCATTATATCTTTACTGTCACTTTTTTAGTTTAATGTTTCCTTGCCAATATTCTTCGGGGTCTAAATGTCTATAAACATATTCAAAAACAGTGATTTTTAATATTGAAAAACTGTAAGTTAGTTATATTAAAATAAATATTTCACTTTCTGCAATGCATAGGTCACTAATCTGATAAGTAAATTAGTGACATTGATCATCAGTCTTTGTACAGAGGGTCAGATGTTCTTCTACTTAAGCTCAATATGCTTTTTGGATCACATCAAATCATGCAGAAGAGCATGATGATCAGGTTTAATACAATCGTGACCATGGACCACAAAACCAGTCATAAGAGTCAATTTTTAGTATAAATTGATTGATTATTGATTGATACAACTATTTGAATCTGAATCTGATTGATACAAATATTTATCTGGAATCTGAGGGTGCCAAAAAAATTATAAAATAAAATCAAAATATTGAGAAAATCACCTTTTAAGTTGTCCAAATTAAGTCCTTAACAATGCATAATAATTATAAAAAATGAAGTTTTGATAGTTTTATGGTAGGAAATTTATCTTCATGGAACATGATCTTTACTTAATATCCTTTTTTTTTTTTTTTTTTTTTTTTTTTGCATAAAAGAAAAATCAATCAGTTGACCCATACAATGTATAGTTGGCTATTGCTACAAATATACCTGTGCTAGTTAAGACTGGTTTTGTGCTCCAGGATCACAAATATGTATGGATGGATGGGAAAAAAAGACAAGGAAAGCAGATAGATGCAAAGATAGCCTGATAGAACTCCTTTTAGAAGATACTCAAATCAGTTCTAAAAAATGTTCATTAAGAGTGGGCCAGGATTTCGATTGGTCAGACTGACACAGAGGAGAGTGTTTTAGGGTGTACTCACACTGCCAGTTTGAACCGTGCCCGAGTGCGTTTGACCACCAAAGCGCGGTTCGTTTGACTAGTGTGAGTGCTCCGAATCGTGCCCGGGCGCGGCTCGATTGGCCGGCCCTGGCCCGCTTGGAAGAGGTGGGCCAGGGCACGGTTCAGTTGGACTCGGGCGCGGTTCGCATGCAGTGTGAGCGCTAACCGTGCCGGGGCACGGAAAAGGACGCTTTGCATCACGGTTTTGCGACGCTCCAAAACCAACATGGCAGGGAAAGGGTCGCTTTGGTCTACAGCAGAGGTGCAAAACGCATAAAAAAAATAAAAACTGCAAAGTCCTTGCTGCACTTCAGCTGGTATCTTGCAAACATCCTCATACGAGCAGCACGATTACGTGAAAATGTTCGCGCCACTAAGGCGACACATCTGTTTAACAACAGGCTGTGGACCAAACAACACAAAATTATCCACAAAGAAAACAGAGCGATGCACTCCATTGTGTTCATAGAGCGCCGCTCTTCCTGTTTATCCCGAAACCGTCGCACCATAATGACGTAAGCGTGCTCCGGCACGAATGCTGAAACCCTATATGTGAGTGCAGGCCAGAGGGGGAGTGGGGAGGGGGGACAATCGTACTCGGGCCCGGTTCATGGCAACCGTGCCTAGTGTGAGTACACCCTTAGATTCTCTCTCATCTCGTGCCAGTTAAATGCTTCTGTGAGTTCGGGAAATTGTGTGGTGAATCAGGAATTGCTGTACACCGAACTATGACGCTACAAACCCAAATTTAGAAAGTCTTCCTTTCTGAGAAGCCTGGTGGTCTGGGTGGGGCGAGATGACACAGACCCTCCGCCTGCGGTTTATATAAACAGAAGAAGAGAACAACAATTGATAATTGAACTAATCGAACAGTTCTCATCAACAGCACAATAGTGGCTTCCTGTGACATACATAATTTAAAACGGCACTGAACTACACTGCTCGAGCGATCCACCCTTCGGATATCGCTGACTCATCATATCAAAATGCAGGGGCACAGTATAAAACACGTGTGAGCAGTATGCTGTTATTCCCTGCAGCATTATTGGGACTGTATTTGAAGAATGATCGCTGTAGGCTTTAGATGTTGAATGCAGAGCCCCAGATGGGCGTTAGCCTCCACCTCTGTTCCCAGTGGATGACAGCACTCACATAATGGCTGCTTATTGATCTCTTTTTCTCTCGCGCTCTCCTTCTCCCCCTGCCTGTCTCTGTAACCTAAAGTGAACCTGATGAACCATTACAGAAGTGCTCTTGTTAGTCATGTAACTCTCGGTCTCGGTAGACTGCAGTCGATCCAGTGACCTGTGTTTGATGGGAATAGCCATGACAGTGACCCGGTGACCCTGAACACCCATCGCTATCAGCAGTTCATCTGACTGATGGATTTATGAGTTTGCTGTTTGCACGCATGTTTGTGTATATGAGGCTTCTGTTGTGTTGATGTCATTCATACTCGTTTTCCTTTCCTTACAATTATCTATCTATCTATCTATCTATCTATCTATCTATCTATCTATCTATCTATCTATCTATCTATCTATCTATCTATCTGTCTATCTATCTATCTATCTATCTGTCTGTCTATCTATCTGTCTATCTATCTATCTAACCCTCTACATTGCGAGTAAATCACTTGCATATGCGACTAAATATTTACCTGGGCAACCTGGGCAACTAAATGATGTCATTTGCCAATGGCTAATAAATTATCAGATTTTACTCGCCAGTGTGTGAGTTGGAAAGTGAAAGTTTAACACAGATATATTTTCACTCACCAAACACGCTCTGACTGAGCGCTTCAGAGTTTCATGCTCCGTCGAGCTCATAGCTCATCGTCAGTTCATATTAATGGGTGTGCAACGTGCCTGTATTTGACGTACCGTAAACTCTAGTGTAGAGGCTCACGACTCGCTGTCGCTTTGAGAGAGAGACCAAATTGACACGCTACATTTAAACTATATACTCTGTTGTATTTTCCTGTCAAAATAACGGCGTTTCTTGGAATTCTACAGCTTAAGAACTGCTGGGTATTCCGGTAGTAGGCGGAGCTAATGCAAAATGATTGGCTGGCACTCACCTATTATCATTCCTGTATTGATTTCAGCAAATCAGTCCGAGCGAACGCATACAACCTGATTACAAATTATGAATTGATCCTTAGTGCATGTTATATTGTTCTTATTAGTAGAATTCATATCATTATCAGTATTTTTTTCCCCAATATTTTATTTACAGAAACACAGAATGACCAAAAAAGTACCACCACCAGTCCTACGTTCAGTTAAAATGACTAATATACATTCATACATGGTTATCAAGTTTTAATTCTAATTATAATGCTTGACTGACTGATGTTAAGAGTGTACTTTCAGATATTTAAAAACTGTGCCATTTTACACACACACACACACACACACACATACGCATTCAATTGACAAGGTGTCCGTAGAGGGTTGCTATCAGTCTTTAAGTCTATCTGTCTGTCTGTCTGTCTGTCCATGCGTAATGAGTGTAACAGCTATTATATATATATTTAAATATAATATAATATAATATAATATAATATAATATAATATAAGCTTTATACAGTAATACAGTATTGAAAATTTCATCCTAGAGAACCTTTTGCAAATTTGATTGTAATAACAGAGCAAAAGCCAAAACTTTCCATTTCTGTCAGTACAGAGTGGGCAGAGGGCAATTTTTGTAAGTATGAGGAAAATGCCTCTCTTCCCACTGGAGTACATTCTGTGTGCCTTGGTGAAAGAGAGAGAGTGGGAGCTGAGAGCAGAATTAAAGGAATAGTTGGGCAGGGCACAGGGCTGTTGTGCTGTGAGGAGATTCACACAATGATTGCTCTTTCAGCTGAACACAGCAGCTAATGCAGCTCAGCCTGTTGATGGTACACAGCTGGTGTGTATGAGAGAGAGGAAGCAAGAGAAGACAGATCAGACTGTGTGTTTAGCTATAACTCATTGGGCATGAGGTCATTGTCCAGAGTTTATTCATTCCAGTGAAAGATTTGTTCAGATCCTTTCTGTAGGTTATGTCAATACATCAGTAGAACCAGTCTGTCTATTATAAGGGAATGATTCACTTAACAAATTAGTTCAAACAGATTCATTAAGATTTGTAAAAAATTCACAACCAAACCTGGTTTTACTACCCTTTGACTGCAGATCTAATCATTTTAGCATCATAAGCAATTTCTCTTTATCTATTTTACAGGTTTGGCAACTTTTTGACAATTGTCAAGCTTTAGATAATCAACAATAGCCTACATAATGGATTATGATTTGAAATAACATCTTTATCCATTTCAATGTGCATGGTTATTATCAGTTATTTTAATTATTGAATAAATTGGTAAATTTTTTGGTCATGAAATTAATGAACATACTGAACCCACATTGAGTCAGTCAGGAGATCCTTGGTCTTCAATGAGATGCCTCAGTTTGCTTCGTTTGTTCACATATTAGATACTTTGTGTTTTGAGATTGTTCATAAAACTTGTTAAGCACAACTTTTGAGTCATTTATTTGATGGGTCCAAGTTACCAAATTAAAATCTGGCACTCAAATGCTGCTTGCTTGGACCACAGCAGGCATGTACTTGATGTTAGTGAATGAAAAAAATAACGAAAAGAAAAGTTTAACTATCTTTTTGTTCACTAATAGTGGTGTATTGATACTTCTGCTAAGATAGTGGAACAAGGCCGATAAGTCTTTATCACAGTCCAGGTGCTGTCAGCCTTTTTTCTTCTTCGTATATTTGTGTTTTGGATTTAATGAGTTTATTGGTGTTTCCTTAACGACTTGCAAACTTGTTGAACCCAATATCATGTTTATCATTATTTGTAAACAAACACACAGTTTAACAGGCTCACATTCTGTATGTGATCGAACATTCAACTCTCACGCACAAACATCCCTCTCTCTCTGAGTGTGTTTAGGGATAAGATGTTTTCCCCTCGGGAAGCGTGTCCATGCAGGCCGGGACTGGAGCCTGGGACTCGCCTAGCTGGAGCGACTGATGGAGAGATAATTCACTCAGCAGCAGCCCGAGGGCAGGGAGGACAACTCTCCTCACACAACTCATTTATCTCATTCTCTCGCATGTCTACACGCTCTCGCATATTCTTCATTAGTCCACTGCATCCATCAGAAATTCATCTTTTAGTTCTTAAAGGAACCATATTCTACACGTTTACATTTATAATGTTGGTCCATGTTATTTTTTGCATCAAACAATTTTAATTTAAACGACCATTTTTAACATTTTTAGAATGTTAATGTGCCTTTAAAGACATGTTAATAACCCTGGTTGTAATTTGCAGTGTCCTGCTTAAAAACATGCAATAAAACAGCACATGAAGTTCAACATCAAACTTAGAAACTTATGTTGAAGTCATAGTTGAAAAGTATGCAGATGAACACTACCATTCGATAGTTTGGGGTCTCTAATCATATATATATATATATATATATTTATATATACACACACACCGTTCAAGATTAACATAACATTTAATTGACATCAGTGAGTCAAAGTGAGTCCTACATTACATGACAAAAATGCTGCTTAGCCAATGTCAACAGAGACATTTTGAAAATTTGTACAATGGGATTTAGATTTTTCTTCTTTCTCGACCTGCTAAGTTAAAAGTAGTGTTGCCATTTTGTTTCTTTTTCCATGCATTAGACTGTGGGACATTTTATTGGCTGTGAGTAGGAAATGTAAAGTAGTAATATCCCACATCCGACTTTGAAAGGAGTGCAGGAAACTTCCACATACGTGTTTTTCATCAGTCTAGGCCAAACGTGGGTGGTCATATGTTAAAGTGCTCATGGATTGTGACGTCAGTATCATCATGATTTCTGAATGACCCATTTTTGCTTAGCTTAGTTTCCATAAAGACTGAATGGACTGGTTAAGGAGCTTTGCTTCGTGAACATTAAAGTATGTCAGTGTAATACAACATCAAAGCTCAGCTTTCCTTGATATGACTCCTTTAGCAAATCTCAGCATTTCGTGTCCTTTCTTTATCAGTGAATCCTCTCTTTAGCTTGTGGTTTTTTATTGGAGATGAAGTTGTTTGTTATTTCCACCACTAACATTCCACCATACCTCGGTCTCCTCTGTCTATCTTTTCAGTGGCTTTCTTTCTCAAGATCATTCTGCTGCCTTATTTGGTTATCTCTCAGCTGAAATCTATGAATACACATTTCTCTGCCTCCCCTCTTCCTCCTTCCAGTCATCTTGTCTCTCGCTCTCAGCTGCTTGTGTAGGTCTGACAGTTTTGCTTTCTTTTAACAAAGGAGTGCAGCTGAAAGGGTCGGAGGATTTTCACAACCTGAGCTTAGGAACATGTATTCGTGATCATAGGAAATGTTTATGATGCAATGGTGGTTTCAAATATATATATATATATATATATATAAGCAAAATTGGTTTATTGCATCTAATCATACAGTCAAAGTGCCAGGTTTTTTTTTTTTTTTTTTTTTTTTTTGTCCAGAATAAGCTACAAGAATATCAGATTTATGCCTATCATGTGATGTTTTTATCTGTATTTAATAAGTCATAAAACTAAATAACTAAAAAATGATGGAGGTGATGAGGAACCCTGGCAAACCCTCACAACTGTGTGTCAAGGTCACTTAAAATATCAGGTAATTTATTTTTGTTTTACATTATATTATTTATTATTATTATTATTATTATTTATTTATTTTTATGACAAGGCATGGTTAGTTTAGGTAATTTTATTCCTGTGATGCAAAGCTGAATTTTCAGCATAATTTCCCCCAGTTTTCAGTGTCACATGTTCCTCAGAAATTATTCTCAAATATGATGATTTGTTGTTCAAAAACTTTCTGATAATTATTAGCAATGTTTTGATTAATACAAGGATTTATTTTATTAATATTTTTTATCAATTAATATAAAGTATCAAGTATAAAGACGTTTATTATGACTGGCCATTGGTATTTTAAACGGGATCTTAAAAAGATTATTTATTTTTTTATGTATTGTTTTAGTTGTGTTTTTGTGATGTAAAGTAGTTTGTTGTTGTGAGGACTATTTGTTCTGTTTGTGTGTTGAGCCATTTGTCGGAAGACCGGTTTTCTACCCCCCTGGGATAGACAATAAAGCTTTTGAAATTGAAATATTTGAAAAACATCTGTAACATTATAAATGTTTTCACTGTCATCTTTGATCAATTTAATGAATCCTTGCTGAATAACTTTTGAACTCTGTCATTCAAAACGGACCCTCTTCCATGTCACTGACCCTGTAGTTAAAAAAGTGGCTCCTCAAGATTAATGAGAGACTGTCATAAGGTTTCCAGCAAACAAAAATTCCCCGTCAGCTATAAGATGCAGAAAGAGAGAGCAGGAAGTGCTGTCCACATCTGTAATCAGCATTTGTGTGACTCCTCGGCCAGTTCAAGCTAACATGAATCTCACATGGCTACATCAAGAGGCCAGCGGGAGAATACAACCTCTCCAAGAACCCTCTCTCTCACTCTCTCTCTCTCTCTCTCTCTCTCTCTCTCTCACACACACACACACACACACACACACACACACACACAGACTATATCATGGCACAGTCCTTCCAAACAACAGGAAAGAGAGCACAGATGGGTTGATTAGTGAGAAACCATGGTTTATTTTTAAAAATCATGACTGGGCTTTATGAGTGTTTATGTGAGAATGTGTCATTGGGACAGGAAACCCAAAATGATCTGTAAATGAGCGTGTGTGTGTGTGATCCAGTCAGTATCGTTGAAAACCCCACAGGGGGTTGATATCTGTTTCAAATGAGCTGTTTATGTGCTGGAAGCTCCTATGGGCTGTTCTGTTATGGTTGAGTGCCATCCTCTGGATGATTTCATGGCACTACTGGAATATTCCCAAGTCCCTGCTTTATATTTGAATTCAAGGTCCAGAATGAACACTGCAAGTGGCTAATGTTGAGAAATGGACTTTGGCTGAATACTTTATTAGGAACATAACGCATTGTTTATATCAACTTGTAAGAATTAAAATTGGACCCTCTCTTTATTCAAATCAAAATCTAGTCCTACTAATGAAAACATCCAGGACATGTAATGTTCTTTCTTTCTCCAGAACTGTATGTGGTGACGTGGAATATTAATATACCAAAATATGCAGAGTTATGAGGTTGAAAGATGGCATGAGCATTTGTCACAAAACACAGACACACAGACACAGACACAGACACACACACACACACACAAAAGCAAAATAATTATGTTGTAACAGGGACACAGATATAATGTTTATTATTATTCAAATGTTTGAGTCAATACATTTTAAAAGAAGCCTCTTATGTTTACCAAGGCTGAATTTCTTCGATCTAAAATGCTGTGAAAACAGCAATGTTGTGAAATATGTTTTCTATTTTAATATTTTTTATTTAATTATTACTTTTTTTGTGGAATTCGAGGTAAATCCCCCCCCCCAGGATTCTTTAAAGAATAGAATGTAAATAATAAAAGTAATAAAAAAAAAAAAATAAATAAATAAAATTTTTTTTTTTTTTTTACATAATTTTAAATTTAGAAATTAATTTTGATCAATTTACTTTTAGGATAAAAGTATTAATTCCTTAAATAAATAAAAATAAAAAAATACTCCCAGACTTGTGGTGATGTGTATATAATAATAATAATATAATAATAATAATAATAAAAGATGGCCAGGAAATATTATTGTAAATTAAAAATTTTCAAATCACTCATCATTGGCAGGTGTAGCAAAATAATACTGCAGGATCATCGTGAATCATCTTGAACTGACCACTAGGGTCATGACTTAGTCAACTTATGTTAAGCTGTCAAAAGTTGGTTTTGCTTCACAGGACCATGATCTGGCTCTCCTCTCTTTTCCTCTCCTCTAGTCATCCCAGTGGAGGTTTGAGTTTTCACCCACTGGGGTCCACACTGCATTTCTACAGATGTGAATACACACACACACACACACACACACACACACGGAAGAAACACGTCATCCTTGCAGTCCAACATTGTAATTTATCTTTAATACATCTGCTAATTACACCGGGGTTGAGTGAACTGAAGGGGCCCAGTCCTGAGAGGGAGGGCACTGGGCCGCTTTCTCTCTGCAGCTCTCCACCAGCCAAAGAGAAAAAAGAGCAGGAGATGACAAAAAAGAAGTGGAAATTTATTGTAAAGGGAATTCAAAAGATGGTGAACTTGATATCGCTGGATGTGACTTTTTTATTATTATTGATTAACCATTTGAAGGGGATATCTTAATTAGAAATATTTGCTTTTGATTATTTTTTTAGTCATTTTAATTTTAAAGATGAACTTAAGCGAACTAACTTTTTGGACCCACTTTATATGAAGTGGCCTTAACTACTATGTACTTACATTTTAATTAATAATTTAGTACAAT
>NW_020526891.1:72500-77015 GCF_003368295.1 Carassius auratus | reverse complement strand
TATGTTTTTAACATTATAATAAAGCACTGTTCCTCTTTACATGACTGTGGGACGAGCAGTTTTATGATGCTTAATTAATTAAAAGACAAACATTGCTGTCACAAGAAGGTGTAATTGTTCATACAATTATGTGTCATAACTATCAAATATATTATATAAATTACATTTTAAAAAGAAAACGCTGTATAAATATTGAGAAATATATGATGAAATGAGTGCAAGCTTAACAAATATCATTTATTTTTAAATAAAATCACACTGATGGCCATAAGTCCACTGTCTATTTCAGTTATCAGAAATGATGATTTCATATAAAGCATTCAGCTTGAACTCACTGCTGGGATCTTCTTTATTGTTAGGGAATTGTACAAAACTAGAATACACATGGATTTAACTACTTAATTTAGTGAGTAGACCATGACTGACAACATGTGGTTCGATACCATGCATGAAAAATGTCACTGCTGTCACTTTCCTTATGATTAAATAAATGCACAATTTTTTTTCAGTGAGTTATGAAGCTACTTTTAGTCTTAAAGCATTGGTTAAGTGAACCATCTTCAGCTTGTCAAACACACGCTTCAGTCCATCGTAAACATCAGATCAGACATTAATATGTTGAGTTAGGTCCACAGCTCAGTGTGTTTTGGAAATGTGAGTTATTCCTGCGTCTCTCCTGCAGTGGATCAGCAGGCGTTTCTTCAAGGCGTTGTGCTCACAGATATCATATCTCAGACCTGGTTTACCGCGGTCAGCGTGCCTGAAGACATGCTAAAACCATTAGCCCCAAACCTGCCCGTCACACTCGCTCTTATCTACCCCTTATCTGCGCTTTATCTGCCCCAATATTTATGGCCGAGGCTCGTAAAAATGCTTTCAGCAACATGATGGAGTTGTAGACTAGCAATGGCCTCCACTTACACTGCTTTCTAATGGACTTTCCTTGTACTGTGTAAATTTAATCCTCAGATTTATGGGCTTCTGTGGCGGGAGAGGGACTAGTAACAAATTTATACATGAACCACATCATAACACACCAATGTTTTGTTGTGCTGTCATCCATTGGATATTTCAGATGATCATTCCCACATAAGCAGAACATATTTAGAGCCAAAAAAACTAAAATCAAAATTTATTGGGCAGATGTTGCTTTTTCAGAGCGTATCATGGCAGAGCATCAACTTTATCTGAGATGTTTCACCAGAATGGCTTCGGAGATTCAGAAGCAGACACCAATGAGAGAATTATTATTATTCCTTTGCAAACCTGTTTGTATAAGTAAACATGATTATTATTAACATACAAATCATTTGAATTACATTTCAAATGCAAAAACATATATTTTACTTATTATTATTCTAATAACATACTACAGTAAGAATCAAAGGTTATGCCTTCTTTCTGGGCGGAGTTATGCAAATTTCCCACACAGTGACATAGACGTGTGGGGGCGTGTTTAAATGAGGAGTTTTAGTTGACGAGTCTTAACTTTGATAAAGAATATCTCTTTGGATTTGAGACTTCAGTCTTTGCAACTTTAGGGATCTTATCTATTCACAAACAGCTTGTTACACTCCAAAGAGAAAGGAAAACTTGAAAGTGCATCATATGATATGTAAATGTGTAAATGTGCATTATAAAGTGCTCTGCTGTCCGAACACAGAACGTTCTCCTAACATTAGTTTAACGTTCCATTGGTGCTGTTTTTGGGGAACCAATTCTTAACATTCTTAGAATCGTTTTTTGTAACCTGAATGAACATTGTACTCATAGGAACTAAAACAAAATGTTCTCCAAACGTTCTCTAAACCTAAACCTGAACCTTGTAGGTTTTAATGTTAGAATAATTCATTTTCAGAGTCGGTTAGGATTAGCATGGATTAGCATCGAGACTGTCGAGCACATCTTCACTAATGACACACAGACCTGTGAAAGCGTGAGCGAGGACTTCCTCCTCCCTGTCCTCATGACGTGTGGACCGAGCGTTTAATCCTTAAACAAGATTGAGAGCTCAGGCCGTCTCCCGCAGGCTAAGCGCTCCAACAAACTCTGCTAATTAGGCAAAGATGCGGTTTTGCTGTGGACCACTTCCGAACGTCCCAGCGGAGAACCAGCACAAGTTCTTAATCTCCTGCCGGGATTCTCCTCCTCCTCCCTCTCTGGGTGGATTTTGCTCTTTGAATGGAAATCTAAAGCAGTTTTCCCCCTTTTTTATCCATTCTAATAATTAATTGAGAGGTTTCCGGTGTGAAACAGGCTCTTGGCTCAAGGACAATAGCATTCAGATCTTCCACAATGAGTCTCTGCCCTGCGTTTGTACGTTTGTACATTCTTGCTTTTTCCAAGAAAATTACTTTATTTGCCATTTTTATGCCAAGCAAAATAATATTTTATGTATTAAAGGTGATTTTACGATGTTAGTCCACATAAAAAGAGAAAATAATCAAATGAGGTGACGGATCTTACATTTTTATGATTGGAAGTTTGATATTTGTTAAACCATTTTTCAATAACATTTCATGCAGTAATATCTTTATTTGGATGTTTATCAGTACTGTGATATATACGACTCCATGTAAACTTCACTTATTATTTTTGTCTTTTTTCAACAAAACATCTAAACATTTTAAATCAAGATCATTTTATTTTACAAACACTTGTTCCTAGAACAAATTGGGAAAAAGAGTTTTTGCTTAAAGCAACTATCTGCCAATGCATGGGGTCAGAGAAATAAACTTGTTTTGACTTTGAATTAAGTTAGTTTTTCTAACACAATATTCAGATATTTGTTCCTTGCTTTAAGCGTAAACTCACTTACTTTTTTTTTGCATCTCAAGTAAATGTATCTTGATTTAAGAACGCTTAGATATGCCTACTGTAAAACAAGTCAAAAATAGTGAGGAAGAAATCATTTAAAGCAGTGTTAATAAATCATTTGATGAAATCCCCTAAATAAAACTGGAAAATATTTGCTTAAAGCTCACTTTGATTTAGTGAAGCCTGGCAGAGAAACAAGGCCTCACTCAACTGGGGTCATTAAATAAACCACTCAGTAGATTTGATGTAATTGACCACTGGAATAGAGCGATCCTGCTGTGCTGCGTTTGCTCATGAAATCTGGAGAATAAACAAAGGCAGGAAGACAAACAAACAGAAGGAAGGATCGAACCCATGCTCCAGTCACCTGGCTTCAGTCCACCATCAAACATCAGCCAATCAGAGCTCAAAACCCCAGCCTGAGAGACCTGGACGTGTGTCTGATCAAACTGTGTGTATTACTAAAGCAAACACTACTTTAGCTTTACTGCATCAATCTCTTCAAGCTTTAATTCAGTGTTAGCTCATTAACTGCTGTTTCATTGCAGACTTTTCTCCAAATTATGCATTTTCAACATGCAATTCTGATTTATTTTCCCAGAATTCCCAGAATTCTCAAGAATTCTGTTTTTGTCCCACAATTATGCCCCCCCCCAGAATTCAGCATTTGCAACTCAGAGTTATAAATCACCCCCCCCCCCCACACCAAAAAAAAAAATGCATATCAGAATTCTGACTTTTTCGCATGAATTCTCTGTTTGCATCCCGCAATTCTGCCTTGTCCCCCAGAATTCTGCTCTTGCATCATACCCCCCCCCCCCAACACACACACACACACAGAACTCTGTTAACTTCTCTCAGCTTTGAACTTTTCCCAGAGTTCAACATTTGCATCTTATAATTCAATTTTTCCCCCCAGAATTCTGCATTTGCATCCACAAATTTTGACTTTTTTCCCATAATTCCAGGTTTGCATTCCACAACTCAGACCCCCCCCCCCCCCCCCCCCCGAATTCTGAATTTAGATCCTTCAATTCTCTCGGAATTCTAACTTTTCTCATCTTCCCCCCTCAGAATTCTCTTGTGACTCTGCAACAGAATTTTAAAAGTGAAAACTGGAAGATGTAAACCTTGTTTCTGTGTTTTTTCTTCTTCTCACAATTTTGACTTTTCCCATAAGTATGCGTTTACATTAATAATTCCAATTTGCTTCTTAGAATTCTTAGATCCATATTCCATGGCAGAAACGTTTCCATAGGTTAGGATCCATCTCAGAAAAACATGTCTGGGTCACATTTCAAAATGAAATCAAAAATCTATTTAAAATCAATCAATCTAAAGAAAAAAACAAAACATTTTTTTTTTTTTTGCATTTGAAAAACAATCCTATTGTTATTACCCTTTCAGTGTTTAGCATTCTGCCATTATCATTATTTCATGAGATTTAGAGTTAGAAATAAGTCTAAACCAAACCTTGACCTCTCAACAGCAGTTATATAACTATATTTCTACTACCATCATCCGCAGCTTTGTTTGGTCATCAGTCAATTCTCCTTGAGGCTCGAGAGCGTCAGAAATCTGTCAGAACAATGAAATACAAACATCAAGTGCATGTAAAGGTCAATCTTTAAATGCAGTTATTATTCTCTTGATTATTATTTAAGAATGTTATGATATTGTACTGGAAAACAAGACTAA
>NW_020526891.1:50000-67500 GCF_003368295.1 Carassius auratus | reverse complement strand
ATACAAATAATGATATATATATATATATTAATATTTTATATTATATTAACATTTTATACATTATTATATTAATATCTTATATATATTTAATGTATATATATATATATATATATATATATATATATATATATATATATATATATATATATATATATTTAAAAAGAATACACTAAATTATATAATATTAATATACATAATATTAATATAAAATGTTAAATAAATATATAAAAAAATTATAAAAATATAAAATCTTATTAACAGATATATTACAGTATATTACAGTATGTTGTTTATTTTTTTATTAATTAAAATTGCAATTATTGTTCATTACAAATGCATCTTAAGTTTTTATTTTTATATATAATAATCATTTTTTATATAATAATTATATATATATATATATATATATTAATATTTTATATGATATTAACATTTTATACATTATTATATTAATGTCTTATATATATATATATATTTAAAAAGAATATACTAAATTATATAATATTAATATACATAATATTAATATGAAATGTTAAATAAATATATAAAAAAATATAAAATATAAAATCTTATTAACAGATAATAACAGATTTTTATTTTTTTATTAATTAAAATTGCAATTATCATTAATTACAAATGCATCTTAAGTTTTTATTTTTCATATTTAACACATCCTCAGAAATGCATGAACAGCCGGTCTAGTTATACGAGTCTTCACTACGATGAGTTAACTGTGAATCTGTGTAGTTTAGCACATCTCTGCAGAAGCAGCACACCTGAGAATCTGTTCTGGTGCATCATGGGTAGACAGACTACAATCACTGTGTGTATTGATGACACTTCATTGATTTCATGTAAATCATGAATATAAAAAGGCTAAATCATTTGCACAGTTATTCACCCTGTGATCCATAATCAATACTTTTAATCACATATTGGCATTAAACTCCCTCAGGAGTGTTTCACGACTAATGTCTCGCTCGGCTGATTAGCTTTTAAATGACCTGGAGTGAAAATTGACTTTTATATTTACATTCCACAGCGACGGATGAACACAGAAGAAGATAAGATGAGATACGAAACAAACTCTGTCCTGTAAATCTCTCCATTCATCATGCTGTTGTGATTCATGCTTTTCTCAAGCAGAAACAGCTGGATTGACTGAAATGTGGCGATATAAAGACGGTGATAAATGTACACGGGGAGAAGCGGTGTGTGTTAGAGGACAGATGACTCAACAGATCCGTCATGCACACATTACAGCGTCTGATCGGTGTTAAACACGCCATGGCTCCAGATCACACACAAACACACACAGATGACACTATACAGGTAATCTCCTGTTATTCCCTTCAATCCAGAGAGATTACACTAGAGAAATATAAACTTGCCCTGCCTTGCCTTGCCTAAAAAACAAATGCAGCCTATAAAAACAGCACAGAGTTTGCAAAATAAGCAGTAACAGGAATCGCCATGCAGCGGGCGGAAACTGTGACATCTATTAGTTCCTGTGGGCAGATCTTGATATCATTCACAGATCTATCTGTCCTGTCAGAGCGAGGATGGAGGTACCAGCACTATGTAGTGGAATGAAACACCTCCATCCCTCCGTCAGTCTCACATTACTCACAGACGCTCAACAAGAGAACAAGCGTGTGCCGATCAAATCATGAACACATCAGATCCGATCAGTCCTGTCCGCCCATGTTTGTCTAGTTTACGTGATGATTCCTCTCAGATCAATAGTGACTAACACTCGTGAAAATGCATGACATCGGCCGAGAGCATCGGGGAGTCATCTTTTGTTTTGATTGACAGCTCCCTTCTTGCCATCTGACCTACATCTCAAGATGGAAGAGTGTCTGTTCCTCATTGTAGACGCTACCTTATTTTTATAAGCACAACTGTAAGAGCTCGGTGTAAAATGTTTGAGACGTGCCAGTGAGAATAAAAGGTGCTACGAATGTCCTAAAACTGTCTAAAAACCAGGACACGCATCTACATAACACAAAACTATAGGAAGTGCATAGCGAATGCATTAATAACCAATCATAACAGTACAGAAACTCTTTAAAAACACTTGAACTCTTCACTCTTACTCTTTATGTGACTTCAGGGTTCAAAGCCACGTGAACCCTGGGACTGGCGGGGTCAAAGTTCATGCAATCAGACATCGTGACTCCATGCTTCACCTCAAGTGAGATTACAAACTTCTTTTCACGGTACTCCAACGAACTTCAGAAATACCATGTACCACTGCCAGAAAGAAAAAAATATATATATAATGATAATACATGATAAAACAATAGTACAAAATATCTATGAGAGATAAATAGTAGTGCTACTACTAATACACCAAACACAAGAGGTAAAATAACCAATGCAAATGTTTACTGATGATAGTTATAGTAATTTCTTAAAACAGTCCAGTGCAGGTGCATTTTTATTCCTATATTTATTGATTAAAACTGTAATGCGAGCTTTGTTTTATCATGCATTAGATGAGAAGACACACGGTTTGAGGAGTTTTAATCGTGCTTCTTTCTTTAGCAATCCCGCTAGCTCTTGCACATGTGTGAGTGTTTTACACAGATCTGTGATGAATGCTGTGCATAAACCTGTCGTCTTCATTAAAGGGCGCCGAGCGAAACACAATGATCTCAGTGCGGTTCTGTGTTGCAGCGAGCGTCAGATCTGCAGTAATTACCCAGTCACCCCTGGGGCACACCGCATCCTCAAACCACCTTCACATTGACACTGATCTACACACTCTTCAGAAACAAATCCTCTCAGGGTTAAAGGTTGAACATTTTCTCCAAAATGAACACGAACACATTCTACGTCACAAAGCGTTGTTCCGAACATGCTGTTGCTTTTACACAACACGAAATCGTGACATTTCAAAGCCTGAACGTGAAGTACGTCCCTCATGTGTCAGTTTCAGTCGAAGCGATCGGTTCTTGACCAGAATAAGACTTTATGTTGACAGTCAAAATCCAGACTTGATTGCTGTTGTTTCTCTCACTATTCCTCCGTCTTTACCGACCAAACACTGAAACTCACAAAACACACTTTACTCCGAGCACAGAGTGTGTTTAAGACATTTCACACTGACACACAACTAACAAACTCACTCAGTAGTAAACAGTCATACCTCACTGGCCAAATACATACAAACACAGGCCCAAATGAAACACTAGTCATCTTTCAATAAGAGCGTAGAGCTATAAAATTAATCTGAATCAGCCCAGGTTCCCTGATGAGAAATATATGAGTTCATATTGAGGTCTCACAGTGGTTTCTGAGGAGCTAAGACTTTCGGTCTTTATTTTATTTAATTTTTTTAATTTTTTTGGACTGTTTTTTTTTTTTTTAGTTCGATAATGTTTTTATTTATCATTTTGTATTTTATGGGGATTTATGGTACTAAATTATATTTATGAAATAGTTATGATCAATTCATTACCTGTTAAAACCATGATTTGCATTGTTAAAAACGCTATACAAATAAAGTTGAATTGATTTTTTGAACAACAGACCTGAAAATGAATTTCTAACTTGTGGTAAACCTTGAATGCTTTGGTGCACAGACTTAAGTGTATTCTCTTTTAACACTTAAGACACTAAGCAGAAAAAGCTTAAAAAGTGAAATTAAAACAACTTTCGGAAGTTTATTGCAGTGAAAAACGCAGATACTATTTTCACTCATAACTGCAAGACAATGAAAGCCATGAATCTCACAGCAAAAGGTTCAGAATTTAAAGTTGATATCACAAAAGATTTGGGCGCAGTATCAAACGTGTTTTGTTTAGTATTTGTAGTTTTTAACCCTTCGTCAGAATCCCTGGAGACAGTGTGTTCTGCGCTCTGTATATTTCCCTCGTTCAGTGTTGACAGAGAGCATTCTGGGAAGGCTTTAATGGCCACATGATTTGATGGATGTGTGTTTCGATGGTCCTGCATCTCCTGGAAGAATGACTCCATACATCACGGTAATTGAGTCCGTCAAGACTCGGACCGCTGACGATTAAACACTAAAAGCCCCGTAAATGAGCTGCTTCTGGGAAACACAGACACGGTTTAGTTTCTGCTGAGGATCAATTAGCCGCCGCTAATGAAATAATCAGACACAACTGGATCTTAACCAGCACAGAAACTCACTAATGATTAGTATTCGGGTAATTGTGCTTAACTTGAGCGTATGATTAACATGCATTTAAAAAACAACTAAAGTTTGGATCTGAAAGTAAAATGTAACAGTATATGAGCTTTATCTTTCTGCGCTTCCTGGTTTGAGTTTCCCTTTTAAAATATACATATTCCCCCGCTGCTGGACAATAATAATCACCCGACTGTGTTGAGTGTGTGTGTGTATGACGTCACGTCAGGTCCAGGTCAGTGAACGCGTGCTGAATGAACGCCCTGTTCACCAGACTTCCTCTGAATAAACCTTTACACAAGCCCACGGGAGGATTTATGAACGCCTGTTTATTATTTATTTTCTTTAAGGAAGGAAAGAAAAGAAACACGACACCTCTTCCAGACTGATTAACCTTAAAACTGCAGGTTAACAGCTTTATGAGCAATCAAATGTAGATTTGAGCGCAGGGAGAGGACTGGAAATTAGATTATTGCCTGAGATTTAGAGTCTAGACAAGTATTATAACTCTATAAAACAATCACTGTGTGTCATTGAGTCACTTTCCTTCGTGCTCAGATATAGAGGGTAAACATGGTCGGGTTGAAAATAATCTTGAAAATATCTCGGAGGTTTCTCATAGACAGCAATGAAACTCTCTAGATCTTTGTATTTCTCACACACCCTCTCTGTGTAAATACAGCAGTGGAAAGCCACATGTGTGTGTGTGTGTGTGTGTGTGTGTGTGTGTGTTTCGCTCTCTGGCCGTATAAAGGCTTGGGCTGATGTTCAGATCTGATCTACAACAGCAAACGGAAAACAGTTGCTAATTCTGAACGAACCATCGAACCTTCAGTTAACAGACTTCAGAGTTATTCCAGCGCCAAAGAATCAAACCTGTGCAACCCATCAAAACACACAAGCTAGTGAAATAAGGGCCTAATATATCAAAATATAGATATAGATATATATATAAAGAGCCACTTGGGAGTTTTTGAACCTCTTGCAGAATCTGCGAAAATGTGAGTAGTTTTAACAAAATAAGAGAGATCATACCAAATGCATGTGATTTTATTTAATACTGTCTTGTGTAAGATGAAACATGTTTACATTTAACCCACAAGACTAAACAATAGCAGACATTTTTACATTTCCCCATTCAAAAGTGTGATTATGTGATTTAACTGGATGACCATCACTGTTTTTTGTTTTGTGATGGTTCGTTATTAGTGTTATTTTAATAATTTCAGCAATTGTTTTGTCTTGTGGACTAAATGTAAACATGTTTTATGTAAAATATCTTACAGAGGACAGTAATAAATAATAAATAACATGCATATTGTATGATCTATCTTATTTTGATACATTTTCTTAAAATTTCACAGATTCGGCAAGGGGTTCAAAAACCTCCAAGTAAATTCGTATTTTATTTATTTTTTCCTAGAAAGATTTCAGAGAAAAAAAAAAGTGGCTTATTTTGTCCATATTTGTAAATAACCATAATTGCTGTTGTAGATGATGATTAATACTCTTATTTACAGAATCCAGTCTCTTGAAAATTGAGTAGCCTGGAGCAGACACACACACACACACACACACACACAGGTGTCATTAAACACTCGGCCAATCAGAAAGCTCAGTGCACAGCTGCATTGTAATTCTGCACCAATGATGTTTCACAGTGGGCGGAGCTAAGAGCATGACACAGCAACAATATAAACTCACATCAACACTGAGGAGTTTATTATTCATTTTCTTCAGTGCTGACTGGTTAGTTCTCAGTGTGGATGTCTTGAATCTCTCAGTGTCAAATATGAAGGAGATAAAGTGCAAACCTGCTTCACATCAGCCGCTTGTCATTCTTCACTTCATCTCGACTCAACGAGCCTCAGCTAAACAATACACAGGATTTATGTTCTTGTTTAGACATCTTTTGCTCACCACAGCAAAAACTGACGTAAAGTGACAGAAAATGAGCCACAGATGTGCTGAATCTTCACAATATCTCCACACATCTGCACCGCAGAGACAACAGATAGAGATATTTATACGTACACATATGCATATAGATACAGATACATAGATTGATCTAATGTAACAGGAAACACATTTATAATGTTACACGAGTTTCAAATTAATGTTGTTCCTTTGAACTTTCTATTTAGCTGTGAATCATGAAAAATCAAATGTATCAGTTTTTTTTTTGCAGCAGAAGAATAAAGTTATATAAATACAGTATATATCACTATGTTCTTATGTGTACTGTGTTTATATATTATGCATATAAAAATACACACTCATACAGTACATATTTCGAAAATATTTACATGTATATATAAATACAATTAATTTACAAATATAACATATTTTTCTTAAAGGGGTCATATGATGTGCTTTCTATTTTTCATTTTCTTTATTGTGTTATGTCTCTCAGAGGATGATTTATTGCATCTAAAAGAGAAGGCTGATCCAGACCGGGCTAGAACGACTCGTTCAGACGCGCTCCTACATGTCTACACAACAATGTGGAAATATTTGCATAATGCCGCCCAAATGTTCACGCAAAGAAAGAAGGTGTGGTTTCAGGAACACAGTTAGTGTTGAAGGAATCACGTCAGGGAGATGTGTGTGTATCGGTGCCAAAGCAAAAGCACTTTCTCTGGTCTTCAGAAAGTAGACGCACTGAGGAATCATTGGTTACAGAAATCGTATTGTCAACAGAACAGCACAACCCAGATGTTTATGGTGCATTTTATGGTTTATTGTTCTATTTGACTTTAGTTCATGTTCACACAGGTTTTTTGTGTTGCAGTATCAGTTAAAGAGAACGCCCTGTGCTGTGTGAGATCTGATGTGTGTATGATGAAGTGCAGCAGGTCCCGCTGTGTTCGGTCTCCCGACAGCTGGCGCTCGAAGCACCGAGTGTGACTCCCTCAGCTCTGCTCTCAGCGTGAGGGTCTTTCTGCTCTTTAAAGCCCCTTAATCCCCATCAGATTAACCCGTGGGGGGAAAACAACCCCATGCTCTCTATTTACACGACATACGGCCTCCTAACCCCCCAAAAATGCCCCTGAAGGCAAACTCTCAGATCTTTGGAGGAACCATCTTTTCATAACATGTTTATGGCAGCACGGTTGACCTCCAGACTGGCTTTGAATAGAAATATTTAACTGGCTAGATCAAATCTATCAATAAATGGTGTAGGGTTTACATAATTATCAAGATATGCCAAGTCAATAGTTTACAGTGTACATACACTGCAAAAAAGCTAACTTTTATGTGCAATTATGGAATTATGTGCAATGAATTACAATTTAAACCCTTGATTAAACTACTAGATTAGACTACTGGATTAAAACCAAGATTTAGATCAAAGCATGATCAAATTAGTCAAAATATGTAATAATCACCCATCCAATGGACCAGTTTTCACACAATCTGAAGCCACACCAAACAGCTCTACTGGATCAGAATCACCTGACTTCTGCAATGACTCACCTGCACCATTATAAGGACGTTCTGCTCATGTACTCATCGGCTGGTTTAAGGTTAACAGCTCCTCTGTAGATCATCACTTCCCTCTTCAATCCTGAGCCTTATGTGCTGAACATAGCTGCTGTTCTTCCCTGTTTATTGGCCTGCTGGAGTTGTTCATGTTCCTGCTGACCTGTTTGTGCTGGAATCCTGTATATCCTAATAAAAGAAGCTCAGATTCCTTGTACTCATCTTGCTCAGCTTGGTCCTACTGTGACCGAAGACCAGCCCTTAACCGAAAGGATAAATGGAGGTTCAGGATCCAGACACTTCTCACCCGTTTCGCTGAACTGATACAATCACTTTTTGGCACCACAGCTTCATCGATCTCCATCCATGATGAACTCTTCCGAATACGCTAACAGATATGTCTATACACGATAACACTGTGACTTTACGAATGCTCGCAGCAACCAGCTGAAGTGGTACTAAATAATTTCCTACTAAAAAGCCCTGTCTGTCTCTCAACACTTAACCACTTAACATACTGAGGAATCTTCATCACCAGCACCAGAACCCATGTCAATCCAAGACATATCCAAGACAGAACGGCTTCATCGAGTGAGACAACAGCTTTGTTTGTACTGTGGATTGAACATCCATCTCCTACTGGCCTTCCCAATACTACCTTCACGCCCAACGGTGTTTACTGTCTATATAAACCCCAAATCTGTCTCACATTGATGCTCTCCTTATCCACTCCAACAGCTCCTTTACAGCCACACCAATTTGCCTACCGCAGAAATAGGAGCACAGAGGATGCAGTATGCACAGTGCTGCACTCTGCACTCACTCACCTGGACAATAACAACACGTATGTTAGGATGTTGTTTGTTGACTTCAGTTCAGCATTTAACACCGTCATTCCCTCCAAGCTGACCACAAAACTTGGAGACCTGGACATTAACAGCTCCCTCTGCAACTGGATTATGGACTTTCTGACCAACAGGCCTCAGCATGTTCGGTCAGGTCACAACCACTCCACCACCATCACACTTAACACTGGCGTACCACAGGGCTGTGTGCTGAGCCCATTCCTCTACTCCCTTTACACCCACGACTGCAAGCCTGTGCATGGATCCAACTCCATCATTAAGTTTGCAGATGACACCACGGTGATTGGCCTCATCAGTGACAACGATGAGACTGCCTACAGGGAAGAGATACAGCACCTGGCCACATGGTGCGCTGACAATAACCTGCTCTTTAACACCAATAAGACCAAGGAGCTCATTGTGGACTTCAGGAAGAAGAAAGGAAGCACGCATGACCCCATCCACATTAACGGGATGGTTGTTGAACGTGTCTCCAGCTTCAAGTTCCTGGGAACCACCATCTCGGAAGACCTGTCCTGGACTACAAACACCTCCAGCCTCGTCAAAAAGGCTCACCAGCGCCTTTTCTTCCTCAGGACACTGAAGAAGAACCAGTTGTCTTCAAACATCCTGGTGAACTTCTACCGGTGTGCGATTGAGAGCATCCTGACCAGTTGCATCACAGTCTGGTATGGGAACTGCTCAGTGGCTGACCGCAAGGCACTGCAGAGGGTGGTGAAAACTGCCCAGCGCATCACAGGGACACCACTTCCTGCTCTTGAGGACATCCAGAGGAAACGCTGTCTACGTCGAGCTCGCAGCATTCTCAAGGACTCCTCTCACCCTGACCACGGACTGTTTAACCTCCTCCCCTCCGGAAGGCGTTTCAGGAGCCTCCGGACAAGGACCACAAGATTCAGGAACAGCTTTTTCCCTAAAGCTGTCTCCTTGCTGAACTCTGCCCTCTGACACCCCTCAACAACCCCCACACCACACACATAGACTCCTCCCCCTCTTCAACACTCTGCTTTATTTATTTACTCACAACAAGCAAAAAGTAACTTGTTATTACTTGCACTACTGCCTGTTCATCCAGGAACAATGTATAATCCATTTGCACATTGAAATATTTTTTTCTATGCACTTTACTGTCCATTGCAATACTGTAAATTATGTTCATAGTTCTGCCTATAGTGTACATACACTTTTACATAGCCCATCTGTATAGTATGTTCATAGTACACCTATCTGTATATCGTGCTTATAGTATTTAATATCTGTAAATTATGTCCATAATACTTACCTGTATAGTTATTGTACATATCTACTCATCCAGTCTGACAGAAGATAAACGGCACGTCACGCAGGTACTTCAACGTCTCCACACACACCAGCTCTATCTAGAACTGGAGAGGTATGAGTTCAGGTGATCAATCATCCAGTTCCTGGGATATATCCTGACACCAGAGGCAGCACTGATGGACCAGGGTAAGGTGGATACTCTCCAGAACTGGCCACAACCCACCACAGTAAAATAATTACAAACGTTACTTGGATTTGCCAACTTTTGCAATCGTTTCACAGCCCAGTACAGTCAAATCACTGCTCCACTTACATCCCTTCTCCACCACGGGTCGAATTCCCTGTGCTGGATTCCAACTCAAATCAATACCAATCCCATACAGATCCATGCCTCTCTTCGTGGTTGAGGTGGATGCTTCCTCTTTTAGAGTCGGTGCAGTATTATCCCAAAGGATGGATGAACCCCCAGAAACCCAATCCATCTGCGTTCTTCTCCAGGAAGCATTATGAAATTGGAAATCCCAAGCTCTTGGCCATCAAGCTCGCTTTGGAGGAGTGGTGGCACTGGCTAGACATCCCTTCGAAATGACCACCGATCATAAGCACCTCCAATACCTCCAGGATGCTAAGATGCTAACAATTTGGGTTGATGAAATAGAACAAAATCTTGCAATAATGTTATATTCAGACAATGGAAGTCACATAATATTAGCTTCTTGTTTAATGGACTGTTGTTTGAAATCAATATCACATTTGCAAACCCTTAATCATTAAAAGCTATCACTCGTCTTAGTTCATCACAATCTCCAACAAAGTTCCATTATAGTCAACGCAGCTCTAGCCAACACAAAAAAATGGCAATAACACAAAGCTTGAACTTAAACTCTTGTGAAAACAGAAAAACATAATAGAAATGTCAAAAGAAACGATACTAAAATCCTGGATCACAGCACAAGTCTGAATATAAATCATCACTGCATATTAAACATGATCCTGATATAACGCACAGGACCGCCTCAAACGGCTCGTCTCAATCTGAGTATGTGAGGCATTCATTGGCCTGTTTGAGAGGTTTGTTGGTCTTCTGACGTGACTGTGATTGCTCTTGAGGAAAGAGGAATGCTGATTGCTGGGTTTCTGCAGGATTACAGCGGTTATTGGCTGGAGGAAGTGGATCTGGTGTGTGCTGTAAGTAGAAGCAGGTGCCGGTCCTTCAGTGAACACTGTTTTACTGTACACACTGTGTTTGCACAGCTTCACCCACTCATGTGTTCTCCATTTACCCTTTCTTTCCTCTTGACGTCCGTCCACAATCATCTGGTCAGAATCCAGCGCGACTCGGATCCGTCTGATTGTTTGTTCAGAGAGAGCTGAGGATCTTATCGAATAAAGGGCAAATTCACAAATATGTAAAATACTGCTAAAGTCTGCGAATTTAACACACGATATTCATGTGTTCAAAGCTTAAATATGCTGGCTCGCACAGGTTTCCCATATGGCCAAACGTTAAAAAACGATTTCGGGCCAAAATACATTTCAAACAGTGAAGTTCTTGATGAAATATTTGAGGATCATATAGTGAGAATCAGCACGTCTTGTGATGGAGGAAGTGCGAGGGTGCTGCTCTATAAAAAGAAACGTCAGATCAGTTCCACCAGACAGATTTTATCTCGTGGCAACACTTAGCATGTCCTTGCCGAGCTATTTTCTGTCGTGTCCCGAGGCGCATTCCCACTTAAAACTGTTCCTGCTTAAAGCTACGGGAGTGTGATAAACAAAATCACATCTCCATACCACAGTAAACAGAAAACAGACCGAACCGGCCTAACATGAGCTGCTGGTCTGAGATGGTCTGAGCTGGTCCTCCGAAAGACCTGTCAATAACAACATCTGTAAATAAAAACATTAAAGTTAAGGTTAAAATAAAGATTCATTCAACCCAGATTAATAACAAATAAAACTATAAATTAAAGTTTTCAAAAGGTGCACATTAAAGAGGTGTTTGGTTGTATATCAGCTTTTATTTTATGACTTTAAATGTGGTTTATATATTTATCAGATTAAAATAAAACTAAATACATAAATAAAACAAATAGAAAAAAAATTATACAAATAAATAGGTTTTAAAATAAAATACACTAAATATATTCAATAAATAATTAAATAAGTTACTGATTATATGAGGAATCTAGATATCACAATTGTATATAGATTTGATAGTTTTTGTGTATATCAGCTTTCATTTTATGACTTTAAATGTGGCTCATTCAATCACATAAAAAAATAAATAAATACATAAATCAAGAAAAACAAATGACATAAACATAGTTTTTATAAATATAGTGCAAAAATAGCATGCCATGCTCTGAAATTCAATAAATAATTAATAATGATCATATTAGTGATATCATAAAAAGACAATTTATAGGCCTACATAATTAACAGGTAATAATAATAATAATAAAGATTTAATAAAAAATATAATTTGATAGAATACACCAAATTATAATAAGTGCATGAATTAATGATAATATAATTACTGATGTCACAATAAGACAATTTATTTAGTATTAACAGGTGTTTGTGTTTGTGCATCTGATTTTATTTTATTTTATTAACTTTAAATATGGCTCATTCAATCATATTAAAATAAACAAATACATAAATGTAAAAAATAAATACTAATAAAATATAAAAAAAATCTTTTTATGTTCAATTATAATAATTTGATGAAAAAAATACCAAATTTCAGTAATTAATTAAATCAATTAGTCATAATCTTAAATTTATAATATCATGACAGGACAATTCTTATATAATTTACAGTGTGCATATGTCTAACAGCTTTTAATTGCAAATGTGGTTCATCCAGTCAGATTAAAAAACAAAACTACTGCATTACATAATAGAGTTGTTCCGATTCCGATACTAGTATCGGAAATATCTCCGATACCACAACAAATTCTGGCATCGGCATCGGCGAGTACATGAACCCATATACCGATCCGATACCATTTTCTTAAAAAAGACCTAGTTATGACCGCAAGCTTTGCCTAACCGCTGCACGGTTCTTCTTCGCTGCTCAGAATGCATTGAAAACACAGGAAGTTGTGCTGTGTTGCCACAAGCAACCCCTGTTTAGAGCAGCGAAGAAGAAATGAAAACGCGTTAGCAGCCCTTATCTATATATGACTGGATCACTCATCACATTCTAAACTGCCAAAAGACAGTGAAGCCGCTTCTATATTATAGATCAGTGGTTAGCAGTATGTCTCTGTAGTACCGGTAGTTACAGACTCTCGAGTATATTCAGTACCGGCAACTGCGTTCAGTCGCTTCCGTGTAAGTCAAAACGCAGGGCTCCAGACAGTAGCCGAATATATACTAGTGTCTGTGAATATTAAACTGCAAAATACTATTTAAATATTACTCCCGCAAAATCTACATCTCTGTGGGTGACTGGCACAGATGCGCGAGAGCTCGCTGTTTTGTAGTCTCTGCTGTGTGTCATGAGGACACGAACGCATAAACCGTCACTTCATGAGAATTTACCGTTTCATTTGAGAATACTGTCATATCATAAACACAGACACTCAAAGATCTTCATGGCAGCCCATTAAAATAAATGTTTGGTTTACATGAGTAAATTGACAATATATAAAGCTACTGTTGTAGCCTACAGTAATAATAATACATCTCTATAATAATAATAATTATGCCTAGATGGTTGCTTGTTTTTTACTTGTTTTTTACTTGTTAGAGATTATCTGATTAATAGATCTTTTTTTATATTCCTAGACTTATTTGTTGCAGTTTTTTTATACAGTTATATTGTAAAACTTAAATACCTTTTTTAGTTTGCGGTGTTAGATTTTTGGCTGCATTTGAAGTTCTTTTTTGCATAAGAAAATAAATAATACTGTCAAATTCATGTTAGATAATAAAAATACTGTAATAAATACAGTAGTTCACCATGTATTTGTTCATGTTTTATTGAGGGATCTGTCTGAAGCACACCATAAAAAAATTCTAGCAATTTACACAGGGCTAGTAGTATATACAGCTGTATATACAGATATACACCCAGGTATCGGATCAGTACTCGGTATCGGCCGATACCCTGAGCCAGGTATCGGAATCGGTATCGGGAAGAGAAAAAGGGTATCGGAACATCTCTATTACATAATTGAAGTTGTATTGCTGTCCCATATTTAGTGCATTAAACCCATCCCAGCCGAGTAATCGTCCGCTGTCGCTGTCTATCAGCATCTATCCATGTCTAATCAGCAAACGACAATCAAAATTAGCGAGTGAAATCAGGAGCTTGACCTCTGACCTCCTCTGATCTATGAGCGCTGCTGGCTGTTCTGGTATGAGTTACAGACGAGGTTAACAGAGGGTCAGAGAGCCCAGAAACAGGCCGCAGGGATACAGGCCGCTCACAGATAAGAGAACAGAGAGCCAGTGTTTACTCTGGAGCGGCTGCAGGGGTCACAGGGGTCACAGGGGTCACGGGGGTCACACCAACGCCATGATTTCAGCTCTTTGAAATGGAAACAAGCCGATGGTGACCCTCCAAAACACACTAAACCAATCTCATTAGACTTATTTTAGACCTCCACACACTGTAACGCCATTGATACAAGTCATTACCGCAAAATAAATCAAGCTCCCAGTCGTCTGACTGTATATTACGCCACTTAATATCAAACATTCATGAAATACTATTTATGTGTAAGCATGAATGGCTATTATGTGAAGAGACCGGTAAATTACAGAGTTTAGAATAAAATAAAATAATAGAAAAATATATATATAATAGTGAACACAATACAATTAAATAAAAATTCAGTAATCATTTTGAAAACCATTCAAATGCTTATATAAATTCAAAGCAAAACTATGAAATAAAGTAAAATATGCAATGGAAAGCAATCCAATACATAGCATAGCATAGCATAGCATAGCATAAGATAAAATCCAGGTTATTTTTGTGTGCGCTGTCCCTTTAAGAATGAAGAGCAGCACAGGAGCTGATTACAGCGGTATGTCTGATATTCAGAGGAGCTTGTGAGTAATGCATTGCAATAAACCCTCAAATCACAGAGAAAACACAGATTTCACCTGCTAACATGATCATGTTGAGCTGCTGGGTGTCATTTCTGTTTCACCAGTGGCTCCAAACCCATTTGCTATGATTACGTCTGTGATTGGTCAGTCAAACAGAGTGTCCCGCCTCCACACTCACGTCAGTGGTTGGGTCAGATGATGTCAGAATGATCAAAGTCAGTCATTCCCTCATCGGGAAGTCAAATCAACTTTTGCAGCAGATCTACAGTGTGCATATGATGACTTCAAATGCTGCCTACGCAGGAAGCACACAAGTGTTGTACATTAAATCACAGGGAAGCCACTTTTAAGACTGCATAATATATTGTGTTTTTGATGAGTTAGATATGTACAAGCATGTAAAACATTTAAATAAATGTTAACTTCTCAGATACAGCCTATCACGTGTAAAAATGAAATGCAATACCACAAAATAAAATAAAAAATAAAATATAAATAAATAAATAGATTCAAACAGGAAAAGGTCAAGCTCTAAAATATGGCCAGTCGAATGCTTGCATTAATACTAAAGTAAAATATGCCATTCAATGCAATGCAGTAAAAAAATAATAAGAAGAAGATATGAAGAAAAATAGGTTCAGATGTAGTCAAAAACTAAAAGCCACTCACGTCCATGCATTGATTCAATGCAAAACAATAAGCGAAATAGGCAATGCAATAAATAAATAATAAAAAAATAAAAATAAATATATACAATTAAAGTAAATTTAATTAAAATAAAATACTTATATCAGGTCTAAATATAACAATTTCAGTACTAAAATACATGTAATGCAAAGCAGTAAGAGTTTGTAAAATACATCATGCAGTGCATAGAATAAAATAAAATACATTTCATTTAAATAAAATACAAAAATAATGTATACATGTAAAAAGTCAAGCACTAAAATAAACCACTATTCATGCTGACATTAATTCAGTCTAAAACAATCAAATAAGAAATATGCAATGCAATGAAATAAAAGAATAAAAGAATAGAATATTAGATACAAATCCATTAACTAAAATGAATGCATAAAAATAATAAATATAAAAATATTATCTTTGAACAGAAAGTCAAGAACTAAAATAAAGGCTTTCATCTGCTTGCAGTAACGGAATGCAAAATAATAAAATGAAGTAAAATATGTAATGCAATAAGGCTGGAGCTGAACTCTGGATAGGGCCACACATCTCTCTCTCTCTCTCTCTCTCTCTCCATCTGTGTGATTTGATTTGCTGGGATCAGCAGAAGTTTAGTGCGTTCCCAAAGCTTGGCTCTGGCTCTTGGCCTCGGCAGTCCAGGCCTTCAAACACGGCACAAACTGAGAGCTTCTGGCAAACTGTGGAAGTGTTTGAACACATTGTCTTTCTCTCACACAGAGAAACGGACGGATTGCTTTAGTACAGTCCAGAGAGAGTTAATTTATCTGGATGTGATACATGAAGATTATGGGTGCAGTAAAACATGAGAGATCAGTGTGTGTTTGCCTTCAGTGTAACAGAGCTGGAGCGAGAAACACTTCAGTCTCAGGGGAAGCTGTTCAAACAGCACTGGAGGAACGCAATATCACCAGAAATGAGACAAATATGTGCTCTGTCACTTTAAAGACCACCCTGAAAACACTTCACAAACACATATAAACCCCTCAGAGTTCATACATGAAGTTCAAAAATAGAAAGTCAAGGACCTAGATGATGCCATTCAACTACTTGCATTAATTCAATGCAAAATAATAAAATCAAGTTAAATATGGAAGGAAATACAATGCAATTCAAGAAAAAATAAAATAATATAGAGTTAAGCAAAATAAATAATAAAGTCAAATAGAAAAGAAATTAAAAAAATGTAAATAAAAAAAAATAAAGTCTAAAAAACTAGAGTAATAAAAGAAAGTTAAGTATGCAACAAAATGCAATTCAATGCAATGCAATAAAATAAAATATATTTTTTAAAAGGACATCAAAATAAAGTATATTAAAGTTGTTGTTTTTTCAGTATTAAAAGTAAAAAGTCGGGAAAAATAAAGCAATAAAGTATAAATATGCAATGCAATGCAATAGTATAAAACATAAAAAATAAAATAAAATAAAATACACATTTAAAATACAAAGTGAAGAGCTAAGATGAAGTTATTCAAGGGCTTGAATTAATTCAATGCAAAACAATAAAATATAAACATCTTTTTCAAAAATAGAAAGCCAAGCACTAAGATGCCATTATTCAGGTGTTTGAATGAATTCAATCCAAAACAATAAGATAAAGTCAAACATGCAATACAATAAAATCAAAACGAAACAAAATGAAAATGAAACAAAAACTGGAGGTTATGCATGATGAAGCCATTTAAGTGGAGCATGAAAACAGTGTTGAAGGAACATATTAGAATGAATCAGATATGTTCTGTTTCAGTTTAAAAACCTGTGAAAAACAGAACTAGATGAAGCGTTCAGAGTAGATTCAGAAGAGCGTGTGAATGCAGAGATGTGCACAGATCCTGCTGAACTGCTCAGACCAGTGTGTTTCAGGTGGAGCGCTTTGTTCTCTTTAGACTCGTGAGGTTCATGACCCTGTGAAACACTCGCTTTATGATTCTGCCAT
>NW_020526891.1:35000-45000 GCF_003368295.1 Carassius auratus | reverse complement strand
AAAAGAAAGTTCCACATTTCAGAATGCTTTGAAAACTGAAAAGTTCTACTGAAAATTCTAAATCTAAAAAAGCACAAAAGATAAAAAAAAGTTCTCAGTTTAAAAAAAGTTTAAAAATGTAAAAGGTTGAAATAATGCTCTAAATTGCAAAACAACAGTCAAAAATCTGAAAGCAAAAAATTTGAATAAGAATAAAGAATAGTGTCAAGCCTAAAACAGAAATACAAAAAGAAATACAAAAAGATTTTGAAAGATAAATCAAAATTTAATTACAAGGAAATTAAAAATAGCATTTGATCATGTGAACGTCCCAAAAAACAACAACAACAACATTTGAAAATTCAAAATTATGTTTAAAAGTTCAAAAGAAAGTTCTAAAGTTTGAAACATCTGAAAGTTCATTGGTTCTAAATTTCAAAAGAGTTCGTGAAAACTGAAAAGTTTAAAAGAAACTGTGAGTTCAAAAGAAAGTTTGGACATTCAAAAGAATGTTAAAGACTATTCAAAAGTTCAAAAGAAGTAGAATTAGAGAAATACACTCAAGTGTTGATAGTAATAAAAGCATCATGTGAGGACCCGTCAGAGGTTTTGATGGAAAGGTTTGTTGCTGTAGTGTTAATGGTGAGAGAAGCTAGCGTGCAAGCGGCTGTAATGCTGTTTAATCCCTGGCACGGCTGGCATGAAGAGGGCAGCAGGTGGCACTAATGTGGTCTGGCATCGGAAGTCTTTCACACACTCTGTGAACCCGCTGAGTCTCTTTGAGCGTGAAAAGAGCCATGCGGTCAGTCAATAAGCCCTGAGCCCACTTTCTGATTCAACACTTTCTATTGTCTCAAGTGATAGCAGTGAAACAACGATAACAGCTAAGCATCAAAATCATGTGTCAAAATGATGCATTTTGCCTATTCAAGTGGTTTAATGTCAAATGCAACCCATCATCAATCTATACAAAATACTTTGCTAAGCAAAATGAGAAATGCATTGTTGCATTGCTTTTTACGGCATCATTTCTCAACGTATAATTTGCTCAGAGGACGTGGATTTTAATGCTCACATCTGTATCTCATGCTGTTAAAATAACCTGTCTGCTCAGAACTGCTTCAGGTGAAACCGGCCGAACAGCTGCTCTTCAGTCACAAGCATCAAACATCACAACGAAACACAACACACCATCGTTCAAAGGTGCTCATAAACATCTGCGTCCGCTCTTCTCCTCCTCACAGGAGCCTAGATGTGTAGCTGCTCACTTTCATCTGATTCAAGGTCTCCTATGACTCCAGATATTAGAAAGAACTGTTTCTGTGAATGTGAATACAATGCATTAAAGCGTGTAGTCTTCTGTAGGGCTTCAGCTCAGCTTCTGCACAGGCCTGAATCGCTCCTCTGGACTGTCTAGAAGCCCAAGGATTTGTTGTTCCTTATCAGAAGTCCTGCAGTTAAATGTGTGTAGTGTGAGCAGGAGGAAGGTACGGCTCCAGCGCTCCGGACGATATATGATGCTCTTAAGACGAAGATCCGTTCGGAGTGTTTAAAGCTGCCGCAGATCTGGACGTGTGTTAGATACTCTGTGTTTAGGCAAGCTGAAATGAATGAGTAAATATTCCTGCTCAGGTTTATGTCTTCTGCACACTAATGCACATCAGCTCATTCATCTGTCAGATCTGAGAACAGAGTTTAACACATCTGCATCTATCAGACCAGCACATCTGGGGTCGTGCATCGCGCCACTGTCTTTTACCCACAATCCCTTTTTTTTACATGTCTGTATAGTTTATTATAGATTTTTATTTGTTCATTTGTCATTTTGTTGACTTGTATTAATAAGTATATGCACATATATAGGTAAAATATAGCATATTTAACAAAAAGTTTAAAGCAAGATAAACAAATCGAACCAACAATTGTAAAAAAAGGCCTATTTTCATGACAAGAACGGGGTGAAAGAAGCAATGTGTCCATCTTATCAACAGTGAGCTGCACAATATTCCCATAATTCAGTCTGAGTCTGTCCACAGCTGAATGTGGCCCTTGAAAACACCAGAGGTTTAGCTTTCGGGACGAGGGAGAAGTGTTTTGCTGTTTAGTGTCTGATCTCAGTCTTGAAAATGAGTCCAAAAAGACCAGATCCAGACTTAAAGAAAGCACACCGCAGACTTCTGTTGTTTTTGTGTGAAGCTCATTATAATGACTAACACAAACCCTTTGAACTTGATTTTACCTGTTCGGGATGTGCTCAGAGAGAGTTGGTCATGTTTAGCTCCTCTCATGCATGAAGTCATCTTCTTTCCCATCATCCTTAGCTGTCCAGCTGCAGAACTAAAGGAACTAATTTGGCTTGGTGACCCAAAACTGAAGGTGAAGGTGAACTTATGCAGTAATGAAAATATGCAGACATATCATTTTCACACACACACACACACACACACATGTCATACACACACACACACACAAACACACACACACACAGACGCATGCACACGCACACACACACACACACACACACACACACACACACACTCTCTCTCTCTCTCTCTCACACACACACTCTCACACACACACACACACACACACACACACACACTCTCTCTCTCTCTCTCTCCGTCACACACACACACACACACACACACACACACACACACACACACACATATAAATGGAAATAATTGCTGATAAAGAAAGTAAATAAATAAAATTTAATAATTTTAAATAAAATAAATTAATAATACATGACACAGCAAGCAAACATAAAAAATCACAATAAATAAATAAATAAATAAATAAAATTAAAAATACATAAATTAATACAGTATAAACAAAAAATAAAAAGTAAAGCATCTTTATAATATTCCAAAAATAATAAAAAATAAACAAATATAAAAATAAACAATAAAATAAAATAAAAAAATTAAATTAATTAATATAAATTAAATAAAACATTTTTTATTAATAAGTTATCTTGTACTTAAATTTCTTGTTCATACAGAAATATATAGGCTAATTATCAAAATAAAAAAATTATATAAATTATTGCTGATACAAAAAAAAAAAAAAAAAGAAATGTATATATATACACATGTGTGTGTGTGTTCATATTTTCTTGTATATGTGTGGATTGTTTTGGTTGCTCTTAAAAGCAGTTTAGTTGTTCTGAGTTGCTCTGGAGCTTCAGAAGTGATTTCTCTGCACGCGTCCAGTGTAGAAACAGATCAGTATCTAACTCTACTGTGAAGAAGACAGAGGAAAGATCAGCTGGATAGTTGGTGTGAGTTTAAAGACATTCATCAACACATGTGAATGGTGTGAAGATGAGAGAAGAATAAAGCTGTTGCTTTGGCTAGCAGATGATAATCTGAACTCATGTATCCCATCATGCCTGTGTGGTCTCAACAGCTCATCTGAGCGCTTTATGTTCACATTATATTCTGCTGCTGGAGATGATCAGCCTACGTCAGTGTCAGCAGATCATTCTGTCATCTTACAGAGGTGAACAGTTTGAAAGCAACATTTCAAGTTGACTAAAAGGCAGTGTGAATTTCACTACCAATTAAAATACTAAATAAATGAATCATTTATTCAAACAACTGCTTGTCAAACGAATAGCCCCGCCCCCAAACTCATGTGATTGGTTGAGGTGACCGCTCAATCAGATCAATGTTTAAATAATTCACAATAATTTATCAGAACATCCCAGGCTTTATGTATGTTTATTGTTTTGCATAGTGGGTATTGACATACTGCGTAAATAATAATAATAATAATAAAATGAAATAATAAAACTTCCGGTCGACGCGTGATTGATGACACTTCACCTTGTCAAAAACAAGCCTAAATGATTTCCGTATGTACCGCAAGCACCAGTCTGGACCAGGGGTGGTTCTAGGGTGAGTGGAGATCCGGGGCTTAGCCCAGAAAAATCCATGTATGTGACTTTTTTATTTTAATAAATCAGAAAGATTTACCTTGTTTAAAATATACAAAAACAATAAAAACAAAAACAAGTTTTAAAACATTTTATTTAAAGTATTGAGGAAAATACATTTGCTTTATGCAAACAAAAATTAAGAATTGCAAAACAAATGAAACAGCGCGCGAAAGCAATGATTTTGCAATACATATTTTCCATGGTCATATCTATTAATTTATTTGCAACGCTGCTTTTATTTTGCGTGTCAGTCTAGTTTGAGCTTGCGATGCCATTTTTCCTTTGCGCTTCACTTTTCTGCACGTCTCTCTTGTGGCACTGTTTTGACGTGGGGGCGGAGTCAATGGACGGGGGCGTGTACAACATGCCTCCATGGAAATGACGTCATCAGCCCTAGAGGCAGCTCACTAATCCAGGTGATGAGCAGAGACTTTCGAGTGGATCGTTTATTTTTATTCAGTAGCATTAAAACATTCATGTTTTCGTTTTATTTACTTTATTAACAAATGTATATGTATAAGCAGCGTTTGCTCAAGTTAAAGAAGTTGTTAACATGAACATCTGCTGTTTATTTCTCTCGATGTGCACACTTTTATGTGTATTATTGGGATCGCAAATCATTTGAGTCAGTTCGGGAGTTCGGAGCGGGATCGCGAATCATTTGAGTCAATTTGGGGATCGCGAATCATTTGAATCAGTTCGGGAGTTCGGAGCGGGATCGCGAATCATTTGAGTCAGTTCGGGAGTTCGGAGCGGGATCGCGAATCATTTGAGTCAATTTGGGGATCGCGAATCATTTGAATCAGTTCGGGAGTTCGTAGCGGGATCGCAAATCATTTGAGTCAATTTGGGGATCGCGAATCAATTGAGTCAGTTCCGGAGTTCGTAGCGGGATCGCGAATCATTTGAGTCAATCTGGGGATCGCGAATCAATTGAGTCAGTTCGGGAGTTCGTAGCGGGATCGCAAATCACTTGAGTCAGTTCGGGAGTTCGTAGCGGGATCGCGAATCATTTGAGTCAATCTGGGGATCGCGAATCAATTGAGTCAGTTCCGGAGTTCGTAGCGGGATCGCGAATCATTTGAGTCAGTTCGGGAGTTCGTAGCGGGATCGCGAATCATTTGAGTCAATCTGGGGATCGCGAATCAATTGAGTCAGTTCGGGAGTTCGTAGCGGGATCGCAAATCACTTGAGTCAGTTTGGGGTTGCAAATCATTTGAAGCAGTTCGGGAGTTCGTAGCGGGATCGCGAATCATTTGAGTCATCTGACTCCAGTTTGGGAGTTGGAGCGGGATCGCGAATCATTTGAGTCAGTTTGGGAATCGCAAATCATTTGAATCAAAATGTAACGTTAAATCAGACACAATTTAAAACCGAAAAAGAAATATAATAAGATTAAAAGTTAGGGGGGGGGGTTCCTTTTTTTTTTTGAAGAAGAAGATGAATTTTGCAATATCCATTTTAATTTTCAAATAAATTGATCTAGTAAAATACTACACGCCAACAAACCGCCTGCTCATTTCATTGGCTGGATCGTACAGACGCTCATCGATGGTTGGCCAGTTTACATGTCAGTCAGAAGCACTAGACTCAGTGGGCGGTTTTCGTCGGGTGTGAATGACAACGCGTAACTTACTTGGGTAAATTTACAGACACTGTGGACGTGAGAGTCGAGAGATATTTATTTATTTAAATTCTAATATAAATTACTTTATTGGGCATGAAAACTCATTGATGGCATGGTAGTAATAAAAACATTCGGGGCTTTACTGAAAACATTCGGGGCTCCAGCCCCCTTAGCCCACCCCTAACGCCGCCCCTGGTCTGGACAGATGCTCATGTTTTGTGTGACCAGTAGTGTGTTTATTCAGATTCACTGAATACGTGTAGACCTTTCAGGATCTGAACATCACAGATTAAGATCAATATCATCAACACAAATGTCACAGCAGCTGGATTACACGAGAGACGAGAGCTTAATTCATTGCTGTCATAAAGAAACTGTGTAAAAACATACAATAACACTTCTAATATAAAGCATGAGCTGATGTTTCCTCTCATTCTAGAGTCACTGTCTCCACCTGCTGGACAATATCCAGAAGTGCACCGGTTATATACTGACGTCATACTGCAGATCTAGAGCTGTTTTAATAATGTACATAAAACAAAGATTATTGGAGCACATTTTTTTGTTCAGCTTCAAAATGTGATTTTAATTCAGTGTGTTTATGGCTTTTCTTTGTAATTGTTTGTGAAATTTACTAGCAATTGCTATCTTTTTTTCAATGTATGTTTATAAATATAGTAGTTTGTAATCCACAACTCTTCTAATGCTAGAATCTCCATTATGATGCAGTTATAACTGACATCTGCTTATCATTAACTAAAGCCGTTAAAAAAACACACATTTTCTTTTGTAACTTCAAATCTAAATCAATCAACAATAACTTGAAATAAAATGATCTCAGCTAGTTGCTTAGACAGTTTAGTTTAACAAAGTACTAAAATAACAACTAAACTAAAATGATCAAGGACATATTTTTAATTATTTACTTTTTACTTTAAATATATAAAGTCAAAAGTAAATAATTAAACTGTATTTTAAAGTAACGCAGGGACAAATTGTTAAAATACGAAATCAGATCAAATCTTCAGACTAGTTTATTCAATGCTTTATTGATCTGCCACAACTCTCTCTATCAATTATCTCGAGTTTGAATCTTTTCTCAGCAAACATTGATTCATTATTTGATATGTACGGTATTAATCACCACCATCATATAATTAAAGCTGCGGTAGGGAACTTCTGACGCTCTACCGGTTAATAAACAGAACTGCTTGCGTCTTGCGGAAGAACATCGTAGCCGGAACTACTTCTCTCTGTTTATGTCTATGAAGAATCACAAAGGTACTGGGTTACTCCGCCGCGGTATCCCCGAAGCAATCTAAAATAGTCCGAATATAAACACTTATTATAGGTGCACCCTAGTGATTCAGGACAAGCTAAAAACACGGTTTGGAAAATGGATTCATGGTGTACTCGCTTATTTTATACATTTTTCTACATTTTGAACACAAACAAAGTTACGGACCGCAGCTCTGATTAGTTGTTTCTTACAGAGAGCGGATTAATTTCTGCAAATGGCAATAGGACACTGGGAGGAGCCAGAGGAGCTTGATTTTTACACAGATTATCTGTCTCATATTCTACTGTCAGGACATAATGACAGGTTTAAAAAATATGTAAAACATATTTTTTTTACAAAAGTTCCCAACTTTAATTAAACTGGAAATTGTAGTTAAATGTCAAATTTCATCAACCTGCTTTTAAAACATGCAACGATTTTCCAATTAAAAACAGACAAACCAACCACAATCAACATATTTCCTTTTATTATGACGATCAGCATTAGTACAGTGCTTAAAATCTCATTTACATTGCATTTGTACAGTATGGTAGCACCAAAGATTTCATCACAAACCACAGGATGCTGTTCTGAAGAGGAGCGATCATCTTTGGGAAGGAGTCTGACACACTTCAGAGACGTCTGATCGAACGGAGGTGTGTGTAAATGTGGCACACAGTGCATCATACAGTGCTTTCATTTCTGAGTCAGACCTCTTCCAACACCATGTTACCCTCAAACAGCTCATATTATCTACATTCACACACATTAAACAGACTTTGGTTGAAAGCGAAAAAAGTGATGATTTGTACTATGCTTGAAATATTCTCCAGCTATTTACACAATCTCTCTAAAACTGAGTCTAGTACTGGTTAAAGCTCGTTCAGTAGTTAAAACAGCACCTGTAAACCTCTGGTTAATGACTAATAAATGGTCAGTGTTTAATAATATTACCATTAGATGAGACGTATGTACATGTAGTTACAGAATAAATACTGTCAAACATAAATAATGCACAACACAGTGGTTATGATTATGAGAGGTAGGGTTATGCAGTTTTAATCTGATCTAGTTTATTATTCCCTTCTAATAAAACTGATGTGAGGACGCATGTCTGGATTAATTCATCTGACTTTAAATTCATTAATTTAGTCCATTTAATTCAGTTTGTGTCACGCGATTTAATTTAGCTGGAGTAATGATGGTAAAAATTCAGCATTGCATGAAAGGAATAAATTACATGAGGTTAATATATTCACACAGAAACAATCATTTTAAATAGTCAGAATATTTTATAAATTTTTAGTGTATTTTTGATCAAATAAATGCAGCCTCGGTGAGCAGAAGAGACTTTTTAAAGAAATCATTAAAAAATGGTACCTAATTTCTGAATGCTAGTGTATTTGCTTTATAAAAACTGACCGTCAGTGTCAACTATAGTTGAATTTAATCTGTAAAAGAATTGAATTTTAGGTTAGCTGGTCTTTTCTTGGTCACCTAAACCACTTTAGGCTCAGATCTTCAGGACTGTTTCTGTCTCAGTTAGATTAGTAACCGTGTAAAATGCTAAAGCACATGCGAACATCTTCTTATGAACTCTTTTTAGCACCGTTAATTGATGTCAGTATATTATTAAATATGTATCAAATATGCTATATATTAACCCTTCTGGTTGATGAGGACATCTATTCATTAAGCTCACACTTTTACCGATCTCAGGGTAAAGAGATTTCAGTGTTTCTACCTTCTTCTAGATTGTCGAACCCTTTTGAAGCAGACACAAGTTAAACATTCAATGACTGGTGTTTTCATGTCAAGCAGTTTGCCAGTCGTCAGTCTTTTGCTCCGTATGAAAAAATACGAATGAAAGAAACTCATGTAAAACATGTTCATGTGCAGCAGTTCATGTCCTCGTGAAAACAAAATAGCAGATCTTTTGGATTTAAATTGTTCAATGAATCCCTTTCTGTCAAAACTCAAAGGATCTGACAGTTTGACACAACTAAACTAAAAATTAACCCTTAAACGTGCTGTTGTTGAAACCGAATTTGGTCATGAATGAATCTAGCGTTTAACGTTGACCGACGAACTTTCACAGGAACACGCGACTACATCCGTGTTATCATCATCTCACCCAACGAATCCTGCATCCCGATCCGTCCCGATCCGTGGAGACACTCACAGTTATTTGGTTCAATATCTTTCAGAAAGTGCAGAAGTGGGACGTTTCGTACTTGTTCTGTATAGCGTAGCTGCCAGACGTAAAAACCAGACGTGAATCAGTCGAGACCAGTTCCTCCAGCTGATTTAGTGGACGTCTTTCTTACTGGATTTTGACAAAAAGGCCCGTATGAGGAAGACACTTCCCACAGAAGCCCCCGCAGCGGCCGTAGATCCTGCTACCGTCCTGCAACGACACACACACACACACACACACACACACACACACACACACACACACACAACTCGTATCAGAATCAGTCTGGGCGGAGCTACTTTATAACTAATGCATGACAATCAGCTTTGAAGGTACAAGTAACGTGAGTTACATAATCAGATTACTTTATTAAAGTAACTAGTAACTAGTAAAGTAATGCATTACTATTTAATAAAATAGAAGGAAATATCTGAGTGACAGCTCTGGTGCAGAGCGCTGTGTCTGAACATGATCTTACTGTAGAATAATAACAATAATACTAATAATAATCCTCACTTCTGAGCGGTGGACTTTGAGCGTGACGTAGTTGCCTTGTGAAACCCATTTAGTGGCTTCTGTGACCTTCAGTCCTGTTCCACTGAGATTTATACTAAACTGACCCTGAACAACCAGAGAAGAGACAGATTATTAGTGCATCACATCAGAATACAGCATTAAAACTATCTCCACAAATGAAGGAGTATATAAGATATACATCGTCAGGGATGCATAAGATTCATCAGAAGTTATTTCTAATACTACAAAAGATTTCTATTTCAAATAAACGCTGTTCTTCTGAACTTTCTGTTCTTCTGTGAATCCTGAGAAATAAAATACATCTATTTCCACAGAAATATTGAGCAGCACAACTGTTCGACACTGATAATAATCAGAAATGTTTCTTGAGCAGTAAATCATCATATTATTCTGATTTCTGAAGATCATGTGACACTGAAGACTGGAGGAATGATGCTG
>NW_020526891.1:27500-30000 GCF_003368295.1 Carassius auratus | reverse complement strand
TTGAGCGGTTTCATCTCCAGAGACACACGGATAACCTCAGAAAACCTCCTCACGCCAAAATAAAGACTTACTCCTGCTTTAGGACCACTGAGTTTTAGTACTAATAAAGAAACTGGCTTTGTTTACATTATGCAGATTTGTAAATATTATTGTTCAGATTTTGAGGTGAAATGGGTCATTTATGCTTGATTCTTCATCATTATAAAATTTATTTTATAAAATTGTGACTTGGAATTTTTGTATAAATGTCTCTTATATATAAATATGATGTGTTCATTTGCTAATAAAAGTAAAATAAAAAAATTACAGCCTTTTCCATTGGTGACTTACGACGTATAATTTTTCTGCGTGAACAAAGGGCAAATATAGGCTTTTTGTTGTTATTTTTCTTTTTCTTAATTTGTACAAATATTTATTTTTCAGATTTTGGTGAGACATTTATTCTTGATAAAAAAAATTATTAAGCTTTCTCTGATAGTAAAAAATAAAATAAAAATAAAATGAAAAATAATAACATGAAAAACGGATTAAGCTTTCTCTGATTTTGAATTATGACTTATTATTGGAAAATAAAATAAAACAATAATAATAAATAAATAAATAAATATTCTCTCATTGTGACATGCAGCATAACTTATATGCTTATAACTTGGTATCTGTATTAAAGTATCATATGTATAAGAACTGTGTGGTAATTTGCTAAGAATAAAATTATACAAAAGTTCAATATAAAATTGTAAATAAATACATTTTCTAGTTTCTCTGATTCTAACTTTCTTACTAGCATGTTTCGTATAAAAGTATCTTTTATATACGAACTATGCACTCATTTGTTATTTATAGAAATATATATATTTTTTGTATAAAAGAATCCAAAGTACTATGTGTTTTTTCGCTATTAATAAAGCTAAATAAAGGCAAAAATAATAAAACAAATGTAACTACAAAAAACAAACAAACTTGGGAGCCCAGTTAAACCACGCTGTTCTTTCTTCATCTTCAGCTTTAGTCCTGACATCTAGGCAACAGCTCTAATGAAGCACATCCGTCGATGGTGTTTTACTCACGTCCTTCCAGTCGTGTGTTGTCCAGCTGTGCGTCTGGCAGTCGCTGTAGAAGCAGGAGCGGAGGAGATCTGGACGTACTCGTGCGTCACACAGGTCATCAGAGACACGACCTTTGCCCTTTGACCTGCAGAAGACCTCACGCAACTGAAGGCCAGCGCCACAGCTCACTGAACACTGCACACAAACATATGGAAACACACCTCATTATTACCCATTACATGAGTTATGAGTTCATATCTGGAGCTGGTCTGAATTAACACTCGCCTCATTTTGACTTGGAAGAGATGGAGGGACACATTTCTAGAAACTGCATAGTTTTTTGTAAGGGGATTAAACTTTGCAAGTGTTTTAAGACTCTCAAAACACATCTCTTTTATTTAGATCAGATTTTTAGCAATTTTTTTTAAAGAGATATAACACGTTTTGTGTTCGGGTCATTTTTGACCCGGGTATGTATGGAGCAACATTAGGTGTCAAAAATACTTATCGGCACAGTTATTTTAGTGTCTAAATCTTTAAAAATATATATTTAGACCTTTTGTCCATACCTCCCAATATTTTGGGACAGAATTTCGTTGATAAATATGAATATTGTACGTCTTTTGATAAGCCACAACAGTGTGAAAAATGTATCAAGTTTTTTTTTTTTTTTGTCTGAAAGTGAAAGTTTATACAAATAAAATGTATTCATTTTGTAAAAATAATTGTTGGAGTAATATTTATGTTGTTTTGTTAGAAATAAATATGTAAGTTTAATAAAATTATGTTTTTGGATTTTTTGCGGGTTTTTTTTTATAAAATATGTATGTATACAATTCAAAATAAAATTGTATTTTATTTAATTGAAATTCATTTATTTTAATTTAATTATTACATTTTATTTAATTAATCAAAATGCAATAACATGGTAATAACATGGTAACAATACAAATTTGAAGTTTCCACATTCACTCATTAATAAGAAATTGTGGTTATACTTTATTTTAAGGTCTCCTTGTTCCAGTTTAATTCTACATTGATTAGGGTTTGGCCTAGGGTTACTTGAATGTAATTAGGCATAATTTATTATTACTATAATATAAAAAAATAAAGTATTCCCAAACTGCTGATCAGACACAACACAGTATTAGTTGAACAACAACAGTGGTCCTTGGGGTGGAATGCACTGAGGATTAGAGCAGTGCGTGTGTTTAAGAGGCGCTGTGTTCAGATATAAAGCGTGTCTTTCCTCCGCGCTGGGGGATTTCATGCTCGATGCTGACCTCTGAGACGAGCTGATTGCTTCCAGACACAGAGGGGGATGATGGGGGATTGTGAGGGGTTCGGGGGTAAAGCCGGGGCAGGAGAGAGTGTAGACAGTGTTGGGGAAAGGTACTTTTACAATATGGCGTCACTCCTTAAAAAAGTAACTAATTAGTTACTTTTTATGGAAA
>NW_020526891.1:0-22500 GCF_003368295.1 Carassius auratus | reverse complement strand
AATCTGTGTCTGGATTTCAATTTGAGAAACAACAACAGATGCACTTTTTCACTGAAGGAAGAGTTATTATTGATTATGGATTTAAAGACATTAAAAAGATGCTGGATTTGTTTCAGCTTTTTTTTTTCAGGATTACTTGTGAATTATTGTGATGTTTTTATCAGCTGTTTGGACTCTCATTCTGACGGCACCCATTCACTTCCATTGGTGAGATACTGAAGCCGTGCTACATTTCTCCAAACCTGATGAAGAAACAAACTGATCCTGATCTTGGACACATTTAAGCAGATCAGAAACGTTCAGGGATTCAGTCAAAGTGATCAGAACAAGCGGTAAACTCACTGAAGTGATGTGAACAGCCCTGTTTCACAGAGAACCGTCCTAAACGCTTCCAGATCCGTCGCTCTCTGCCAGGAGAAAACCTCTCGTCTCAGTCTATCGCTCTTTCTAAACCACACTCAGTTACTTCAGATAAAACCACCTTCAATCAATCACTATTTCAACTCAACCACTAAACTCTAGGAAATACAAATGAGAATATAACGCAAATAAAAAAAGGTTTATTCATATCATTACAATAATAAAATGTGTAATTAAATATTAATTATACAAATAAATTATATATAAATATTAGTGCAGTCAAATGATCAATCGCATCCAAAATAAACGTTTTTGTTTACATATATATATATATATATATATATGTGTGTGTGTGTGTGTGTGTATTTATTATGTATAAAGACACACATACAGCCTACATTCATATAAATTACATATACATATAAATAACATATTTTTCTTAAATATATACGTGTGTGTGTCTGTGTTTATATGCACATAATAAATATACACAGTACACACACATATATTATATAAACAAAAACTTTTATTTTGGATGCAATTAATTGTGATTAATCATTTGACAGAACTAATAAATATTTATAGTATATACTGACAGACAATATATGCAATTTAAATTTTATATATAGATTTTTTATGCTACAAAGAGTAATCAAAATTAATATAATTTTGACTGATGACTAAATTACATATTACATTTTTTTCTTTTCTTTTTTTTCTTTTCATTTCATTTTTGTAATTTAAGATACACATTTTTGTTGTGCTTTGTGCTTATTATTATAATTATTATTATTAAATGAGTCTATATAGTTTTATAAATTGTTATTTCACTTGTCGTTTAGAAATATTTTATTTTATTTTAAGTAACTTTAATATTTTTCTTCTTTACAGCTTTTAGTTGTAGTTTATGATAATAACAGAGTGTAATCAATGCTGACAGGAAACTTTTCTGACACTTAAAAAGCCCGTGTGAAATCAGAGAGGTTTCTCCACATGGATGCGAGTCTAATCACTTCATGATGTCTGAAGCGCTCCGCCAGGTTACAATCACAGATCAGCACTAGCTTCGAATCAAACCACAACACCAGACAGATTCAGGGCCATGTCCTGCTTTAATTACAGACTAATGGCCATCAATTAAAGATGAACTGCATAAGAGCATGAATATGTTTCTGTACTAACTCTCCCCGGTCAGTTCAACACTAAACACATGGGTTTAAATTAGTCTTCAGGAGAATAAAACAGACTTCATCATGATGGTCTAAATCAGTTTTTACTGGAAACATTTAACTGAGTTGATTATGAGTTGGCAACGCTGGATCCTCATCAAGACACAACAAAAACCAGAAGCGCTTTCTGGAAAGTGTTTCTACTCAAATCTCTGATAATATAGACCGTTTATTTATTATCACAAGTTAAACTGGTTAAGATGCAGTAAATATGGCTTTCTCTTAGCTGCTATCCTTCTTCTCATTTCACATCTTTACTAAATAAATGTAGACACAATGCATTTATTTCATGAGGTAAGTTATCATGTTTAAACAATACCAATAAACTACATCATAATACTGCAATCAATCACCAGTGTAAAGAGAATAAATAACATTACTGCTTCTTATAAACACACAAATACAGCTAGTTTTGTGATTAAATTTAACAAAAAGGTGAAATCACACTGTCATAACCATAATAAAACATTCAAACATCTCTAGTCACATGACTTCCTGCGGAGACTAATGTTTTCAGAGCGAGGGGATTCTGGGTAAATTCAGAGAGCGGCTGCATCATTAGAGAGCGCTGACAGGATGATTTATGAGGGATAAGCCAAAAACACACCCAAATGATGGTGTAATCATTGCGGCCCCCGTCTCAGAGAAAATATTAGCAATAATCATAAAACTGAAACAGGTGTTTAAGAGTGTTTAGTGCAGATCACAGCCAGGGCTGGAAATGAGCTTATAAACGGACAATAAAACCACTAAAACAACAACAATAAAATACATGTTAGAATATAATATAAAACTGAAATAAAGTAGAATAAAAAAAAAATAAACAACTTTTTATTTCAGCTAAATTATAACTAAAATATAACTAAAACTAAAATTGAAATGCATGATGATAATAATATATAAATTAAAAACTAATAAAAATTATAAATTGCTAAAACTTTAACTAGAATTTATCTGAAAAAGGAAAACTGAATATTATTAATATTTCAGAATATGAATAAAACTATAATAGTATCTCAACAATATTACAATAACAATAATCATGTATTTGTTAGTTATCTAAGACCACATCAGCAGCAAAGACTATTTCTGTATTTTATATTGTCTAAAAACATATTACTAAAATACTGTATTACTTATTCATTTTTTTTGTCTAAATTTCTTTATTAAATTTTATTTTATAGATATTTTATTACTAATGCAATATTGTTGCATTATTACATCTCACATTTTCTTAATTGTTACATTTTATAACTACTAAAGTTGTATTTCTAAATAATTTTAATATTAAATATTTGATTACTTTTAAGTTACTTTATTATCTTAATCCTTATTCTCTTAATGTCATGCATTAACAATAGTTTCTTACAAAAAAAGAAGAAATTATATAATTATATCTAGCAATTATATAAGTTCTTTAAGTTTGATATTTGATTGAATGAAAAGTATGTCTTTAAAAAATGAAAATAAGAAAGTTAGAGACAAAAAACAGAAAAATGACTAAATTGTATCACCATGAAACAATATTTTAAAGAATCTCTTGTGACTGAAATCAGTGGATGTGCATGTTGTTGTGATGTTCAGTGGAATCAATGGATGTTTTATTTCTGCTATTTAGAGAGAATTTGCAATTTAGGATGTTATAAACACAATTACAGAGAACAGACTGTCTTTCTTAAAGAAATGCACCAATGGATTACACGCAAATCACGACATTACAAACCATGCTGTGCTTTAATTGCATTTCTGTATCAACATTAAACCATATATTTTATTTGATTTGAAAGTGTGTCTTTTGCTGGACTCAAACGCTTAAAGCAACACAATCCTGCATTTTGAGGCTTTTAAGTGCCATCTGAAACCTGAGCTGATTACGAGGCTGTCCTTGGGTTTTTCTGCTCTATAAACACTGCTTTACCTCTCAGATGAAGGACTCTGGCCAGCTCTGATTAATATCAGCCAATGTTGCTGTAAAAGCCAAATGCATTAGAGCCGAGCCATTAGCCAAATGATTCCCAGCTGCAGCCCTGCGGAGTTCACTATATAAACCTTCAAGAAAACATCGTAAAACACTTTTCATAAAGCACACTGATGTCTCTGGACGCAAATAAACAAATTCAAGATGAAACAGCAGAATGTGTCTAACATTAAGCTGGATTTTATTTCTATAAGCTGTGAAACTAAACACGTATCTAACATAAACATATGAATAATTACCTTTAAGAGATTCCATATCTTTACCTAATGCATGATCCTGCCAAAATAAAATGATGTTGAAGGATCAAAGTGGCTGGATTTTAATTACATCTCACATCATATATCACATAAATATATTTGATATCAAAATATGAAATATTACATAATATTATATAACTGATGTATATATATATAAATAATCCATCTTAAACAGTTTTAAAAAGCATTTTAATAATTATTTTGTTATTTTATGCAGCTTTATTGAGTTTATACTATTTGAGAGACTTTATTAGAATTATATCATGAAGCTTGAATATATATATTTAATATTACATATTAAAACATGAAATATTGCTTAACATTAATTCAGATCTACTAAAATACTCCTAAAACGTTATACTTATTTTTTTTTAATTTGATGCACCTTTATTTAGTTTGATTATGTTTTTGAGCTTGCATTATATATTACATAAATATATATTTATATATTAAAATGTGAAATATTGTAACATGATTCATGCTTAGCAAAAATGCATCACTAAAACTGTTAAACATGACATATATGATAACATTAATTAAGAATTACAGCAGCTAAAATAAAAACTTTCCCCTTTTTTTCTTATATATTCATACACATATTAACCAAAAAGTATGTTTGATAAAAACTCAGTGAACTCAGAAACCCCTTCAGATGTGGCTGAAAGCCCAACAGACTGAGAAAACAACACAAGCGTTCACAACCTTTATGTATTTTAATAATTTTTACAGTGTGAAATAGTTCTGGAACAAACTGAGTGGGACGTTCAGTTGAACATATTTATGAGAAAAACAAAATCATACATCATCATGAGTGATGGGGACGGCCATGAGAGAACAGAGAGAAAGAAACCAGAACAAAATGAACAGAAACAAAGACGAGAAACCAGCGGATCAGAAGAGAAATAAATCGCTTGATCGCTTCACAATGAAGATTGAGACAAATATACAGGTACTTTATGATTCAAAACACAATCACACAAGACATTTTGCATGTAAAAGCTGCAGCACTGAATCTCCGGCTGTAAACAAATAAATAAAACAATCCTTCGGAAATATTAGAAATGGCCAGCGAGCAGACAAAAGAGGTATTTGTGTTCCAAAACTTAAGAAATATTCCTAAAAATATAGAATAATGTGATATATCTGTATGGCACCGTGGTAAAACTCATTCAGATGGCAATTAATTCACTGTGAACGAGGTTTAACAACCGGAACACGAAAATTCAATTAAGCAGTTATTTTCTCTATAAAAATTCCCCATGTCAATCAACAAAGTCGATAATTTGTGGTTATATTATGGTAGTGGATAAAATAAGAGCTAAAATGCTCTCAAAGTTTAGTTTGCAGAACTGACTGCAACCTTAACGATAATGACGCATGAAGTCAAATTCTGAGAAACGATGATACAAAAATAATGTTATAATACGTTAAAACCCAGCGCTACATTAGACAAACAATGAAGTAATAGTATTTAGTGATTCAATCCTAATCAGCACCAAATCTCAGTGTTTATTCCTGATGACGAGCAGTACAAACGCTATAACCCTCAAAATGCATTTTGACACGTAAAAACTTTTTTAAAAACTGCATAGTTTTTAGTGAGGGAATGGAACTTTGCAAACGCTTTAGGACCCTTAAAATACACATCATTTAGTTTTTTTCAAATTTTGTACAGTTACTTTTTAAGAGATATAATATGCTTCGTGTTCGGGTCATTTTTGACCCGGGTATTTATGGAGCACCACTAAGAGCCAAAAATACTTATCTATGAAATTAAATTAATGTATAAAAACTTTTAAAAAATATATATTTAACCTTTTCACCATATCTCATACTTCGGGGACTGAGTTTTGTTGATAAACTGATCACTTTTTAAAATCTGGAATTGAAAGTTTATGCAACTAAAATTAATTAATCTCATTTGAAAACTTTTCAGAGCAATGTTTCGGCTGTTTTGTTTTTGAAAAACCATGAATTATGAATTAAAAGTAATTAAATTCCATACACTTCAATGCATTTTATATATATTTTTATTTATTTATTTATTTATTTTGCGTCATAGTTTTTTTTTTGGTGTGGATCATCCATCATTTGAAATTTCAAAGAATTTCTCGATTTGTAATTGTTACAAAATGAGTAAAAGTAGTAATAACAGTACAACGCAAACATTTTTTCATGTTTACTCACTGATCAAGCACAATATGGTTTTAGTTAATAAATTCAGTTTTATGAAATGGCAAGATGTTGAATGCATTATGAGGGTTAGACAAAGCTGAAATCTTTGATCATTTGACTTTATTACATTTCTGCTTTTTTAAATTTTGTGAGTGCATTTTGAGACTGAATGATGAGGTATTTCTTTCATTTGTCATTTATCAAGTTTTCCTTGAGTGTTTCAGTCCACGTCGAAGTGACGCAAACGCTTGTCAAACTAACTAAAGTGTGGTTATTTATCCTTAGATATGTTTATATCCTGCAGCCACGATTGAAAATGCCACGATGCTGAAAATATAAACTGATTTCACACCGCGAAAAAAAGAAGAAGAAAAAAACACTAACAAAAATTATTTTCCTCTGTACAAGTTAACGTCACGAGCACCAGTTTGAAATATTAAATAATACAAGACGAATTGATGATTTAAAAAATACTCATTCTGTACAAAGATACAAATATAATATACAATAAGTGGCTGCTAGGTAATTGTCATAATAATAATAATAATAAAAATATTAAACTCTTATACACAAATATACACTTGTGTTTTTAGATTACAGCTCAAAAAAGTAAAAAAAAAGAAATTGCACGATTTATGTATCCGTTTTTTGACACACTTCCTCTAATTCATAGTGCGTGCAAACATGTTTTTAATCTGCTTGGGGGCCCAAAGATTCACTGCAAAAAAATGTGCCTCTTAAATTTTTGGGTTTTTGTTTTCCAGTAAAAAGTACTCTTAAATCAAGATGCATTTACTTGGAGGACCAAAATGACAAGATATTTACACTTGCTTTCTGCAAAATGCATTAAAATGAAGTGAATATTCACTTAAAACAAGAACAGGCATCTAACAATGGATTTTTTAAGCAAATTGGTTCAGAATGTTTTTTTTAACTAAGCAAAATTATTTAAATGTGTATATTTATTTATTTACTACTTAATGTTAAGAAGAAACACATTTCATTTTGATTCATTTTTTAGAAAACAAGCCTTTTTCGTCATCTTGTGTCTCTTGTAAATGCATGTTGATTTAAGAATATTAAGATATTTGTTTTTAAATACTTGACAAAATACTATCATTTTGACTTTGATTATGAACAAAACGGTGAGCAGCTGGGGCCAGTTGCATGAAAGATTTAGACTAGACTTAAATCTACTCATCTAACTTCATTCTTTTAAGATTTTTAAGATTTTTAAAACTGGGTTACATAAGATCATAGATTAGTCTAATGGGTAACTGCTAGTTGGTTCTTAAGAAAGTGTCTTAACATAGAGGCAAGGCTAAGCTTATGCAACTGGCCCCAGATCTTTGTCTGGGTGTGCTCCGAACTGAACTGAACCCTGTTTGGGCGTCTGATGGACAGACAGACAGACACACAGACAGCTGCTATCTATCGTACCGGCTTCCACGCTCGTCTGTGCCATGAAGCGGCGGCGGCGCAGGGCTGGCCGTTACACTGCTCCACATCGGCCGGTTTGTCCAGAACATCGCAGCTGTGCTCGTTTAACCGCTGACCGTTGGGACGCTGACAGACCACCAGACGTGTGCGCTGACCGCCGCCGCATGAGCGTGAGCACTACAGGACAGAGAGGAAGAGAGGATCAACCATCAGCACGTCATACACCAGACAGAAGAGACTCCAGTACAGTTTGTCCTGTCGCTAATCTATGTACAACAAATACTCATAAAGCACATAGAACACACAAATAATGAGTTAAACAGTCATTTCATTACTCATCGATCTATATTTAGTGATGCTCTTAATGCTGGTTGAATTATATTTCATATTTACAATCAACAATTTTATTGTTCAACATTTTGGATTGTATAATACAATCAAATAATACAATAAAATGCATTTATTAATAATCAAATAATTAAATTATTATTATTATTTCCACTCAAAATAATGAAAAATGTATTTCTGGTAATGAATTAGTCATATTTATTATTATAACCATCATTGCTGTTGACTTTCTGAGCATTGTGGTTTATGAAAAATAAAAAATAAAATAAATACAAAATTTTTGCAATAATACAAATAATATTTAAAACACATTATTATTCAAATATGATCAAAATAATTATATTATTATTAAATAAATATAATTTAGCAATATAATATGATGTAATACAATATAATATCATATTTATTAATAGTCCTTATTAAAACTTGTTTTGGTACTGAATTGCTGAAATGTTATATTTATAATCAATGCTTATCAATCAGTTGTTGAACACATTGAGGATTATAAAATACACTATTATTTTAAAAAGGTAATATTTAAAATATATTATTATTATTATTATTATTATGTACAATAATTATTTAAAACATATTATAACATATTATACATATAATAAATGTTAATAAAATGTTAATAGATTTTATTTGCTAATGAATAAATAATATTATTAAATATTACTGAATCAATTCATAATATTTAATATTTACAATGAGTGTGTCTCTTGACTTGTTAAACACTGTGGAATTCAAAATAATACACAATTATATTAATAATGAATTAAATGTAATGAATTAAAATAAATAATAATTTTATTATTATAAATATTATCATGTAAACTAATTAAGCATTGTTAAAAATAAACATAATATTATATGGATATTATAATGATTCAAATGATAAAATGGCATTCTATTCTTCAAGCAGCATTTTAAGCCATGTTAAGTGTAATGTTAATGTAACTCTCTGAAAGCGCAGGTGTGTGTCTGACCTGGCCCCAGATGCCGTGGTTCCAGTGTGGACAGGGTCCAGACTCACAGCTCTTGGATTCGTCAGGTTTGACTCTCTCATCGCAGTGATTGGTGCTGCGTCCGTCTGCGTCCTGACAAACCACGACCCGTCGCTGGATCCCTCCTTCACACGAGCTGGAGCACTGCACACAAACACAGGACATCAGAATCTACAGACAAACCAAAAACTACTCAGACACAAGATTTCATTTTTGATATGTGACACTGGACCACAAAACCAATCATAAGGTTTTTTTTTTTTTAACCCTGAGCTAAATAAATCATCTCTACCCTTTGTCTGAGATACAACTATTTGAAAATCTGGAATCTGAGGGAGCAAAAAAATATAAATATTGAGAAAATCACCTTCAAAAGTTGTTCAAATGAAGTTCTTAGCAATGCATACTACTAATCAAAAATTACGTTTATCTGACATAATATGTATTTGTTCTGACACAGTTTAACTCTTGAGTTTTATTGCCATTTTCTAAACTGTAGCAAATAAACTGTAAAGGTTTGACTGTATGTCAATTTTCCTTTGGGTATTTATACATTTATTCAGTCCTATATATTGCATTAAGAAAATTAAGCCTCATTATGCATACAATTATAAAAAAGTCTTAACTTGTATCTGATCAGCAACTTCGCATTAATGAGTGAATGTGAAAATAAGTTTTTAATATTATTACTGCATTTTTCCTTTTGATTAATAGATACAATTAAGATAGACTTTGAAATTTCAAAGTACACATGAACTCAACAAAAAACTATGATGCAAAATAACTACTTTTTTTTACAATATTGATGAGGAATTGTATTTTAATATATTATTGTATGAAATTTATAAAAACATAACATCATTAATCCCATTGGAATTTAATAAAATTCCTTTGAATTTATAACTCATGATTGCTCATAAAACTATATGTCTATTTCTAACAAAACAACAAATATTACTCAGAAAAGTTTTCAAACAAAACTAATTCATTTTACTTGTATAAAACTTTTCCATTCAGATGAATAAAGTGATGATTTTTTTGCAGTGGTTCATCAATAGATATATACACATATTTATATTTATCAACAAAAAGTGTTTGAGACATGTGAAAAAGGCTAAATAAATATTTAAATATTTTTTTTAGACACTAATATAACTTCATAAATAAGTATTTTTGACACTTAATGATGTTCCATAAATACCCGGGTCAAAAATGACCCGACCATGAAACATGTTATATCTCTTAAAAATAAAGAGATTAAAAATCAGATAACTAATATTTTTCATTTATTAATAATAAATAAAAGAATGCTTTAGAGGATCTTAACGTATTCGCTTTCATTGCCTTACTAATTGCTGTGCAGTTTTAAGACATTTTTATGTATTTCTTTTGGGTCAAAACAGACCTCAGTGCATTACTTTTTTTCATTATGAAATTATTTCAATGCCAATTCAACACATTTGACCTCTAATTCTCAGTACTGTAATATGAAAAACACATTGCATCAGTGATCAAGTAATATATTGTGATGCATCTGTATCTGTTGAGTCATTATCGTTCAGAGCGGTTAAAGGCCTCATTTTCTCACATATATATCAGCAGGAGGATGATGATTCCTGAGTTTGTGTTCCTCCGGCAAAATAGGTCTCTTTACAGCCTGTATTACATGTTGTTATCTTCATATAATCCCACAAGCCACACTAATAAAGTCCAGTATTAAAGCCTCACACACTCTGGAACTCATCCAATCCCAGCATGCATCAGTGCTTGCAGCAGCGGATCAAAGCTAATGGGCACATGTGCTAATGAAGGAAATTGCAGTCAGATGACAGAGAGCATGAAATATGAAACGTTTGACTAAAGCAAACAGACTGTGACTGTGACTGTGTAAGGAGATCCAAACATGCATGTACTGCTTGCAAAACACATGTGAGACAGAGAACAAGCACAGCGAACATTAATAATGATCAGGCACTCAAACAGTCAATGCAGTGATAAAATGGCATCATAATATATAGATTTGATCATATGTAGAAATTTTAGTCGTGTGGGAATTTTAGGGATGCACTGAAATAAAAATTCTGCCTGATATTTATACATTTAACAATAATTACTTGAATAAAAATACACTATTAACGTGAACATTAATTAAGATGAAGCAGAGTAAGCGAGGGGTCACTCACAGCTCCCCAGGGCCCCGTCCTCCACTGGTTGTCTGCAGACGGGACGTTCCAGCTGTGGCTGCCGGGGTCGTAGGGGAAGTGGGGCTGGTTGTTGGGCCAGTGGTAGGAGGACTGGCAGGGGGCGGCCGCACACTCCTGCTCAGCACTGGGACGCTCATCTGGGTCACAGAACGACTCGTCCAGCTGATGATGATAGTTCATGCACACGACCCGCCGCGTGGAGCGACCCACACCACACGACACCGAGCACTGCACCAAAAACACACGCCACAATCAACACACAGCCAGACCACCTCTTCACGCAGAAAAAAATGCACTGCAACCAGGGTTTCAATTTCAGTAGATGTGTGAAAAAAGATGTGTGCATATTCAGAATGCTTGTATTTTGTGTAGTTTTATGTAGCACATAATTTCCCTCTTTTACCAGCACAATGTTAAATAAAACTTTTATTTATTTTATTTATTTATTTTTACAAATCTTAAATCTCAACAAATATAAAGCATTACAGAACAAAATCTAGTGGGGAAATACAGGGGTAAGCAAATAAATAAAAGACAATTTATTGCAAACTTCTATAATAGGGGATGGTTTTTGAAGAGAGGATAATAGTGAGTGTAATTGCTCACTGTTGGTATATTGTTTATTTGTGGTTATGGTATTTACTTATCATAAAAACGAAGTTTTAATAATTTAGTGGTTTCTTATTGTCAGAAACATCACAGTGAAAAAGAAATTTGATAAGAAATATTACACTAAAGTTTACACATTTAAGTTTAACAAATGTTGGATTGGAAACAAACTAAAATAATGCTAGTTTATAAAACTATTCAAATTAAAATAACTTAATTAAACACTGCACTACAGAAACACTACAAAGTAAAATGAAAAATAAAATAAATAAAATAAAGCAAAAAAAATAAAATAAATAAATGAATTATTTTACTTTGGCAACTAACTGAAATAAAGTTAGTTTAGTTTGAGGTACTAAAATGACAAAAAAAATTAAGAAAAATAAATTCAAGCTAAATTAAAATGTTGAAAAAAATATTGACAAAAACAAAAGTACTAAAACTAAAATTTATACATGAAAATAAAAAACTTGAGGCAAACACAAATAAAAATAAAACAATAAATAAAATAAAATAAAACAGATGAAAAAAAACTTTCCCTTATTATTATTGTATAAAAAAAAAAAAAATGAAACAGGACCGAGCATTTGCAATGTCCTTTCACGTGGTGTATGTTTCTTTATGTAGACCATGCAGGACTTTGAAAGCGTGTGTGTTTGACTCACTGGTGTCCATTCTCCTTCCCTCCACTGACCGCAGGGACTGAAACACACAGAGGAGTCTGGAGGACGAGGAAGATGATCACAGGACGACTCTTCAGCGACGCCGCCTTGAGCGTCTCTACAGCTGACGTATCGCTCGCGTCGGCCCTCGCCGCACGACACCGAACACTGAAACACACACACAACACATACATACAGATGGAGGTCCTATCAACAAGGCCGGCCCCCTGATAGTCGACTAACTGTAAGTCAACGAGAAGAGTCTTGGTCGAACAAAATTTGATTAGTTGCAGAAATTTTTTTAAATATTCAGTGGTCACCTATCATTAATCGACAGCTGATATGGCTCATCATCTGTAATATGAGAATTGTCTTCTCCTCTCAATATTTATATGAACTTTTATGTAGTGTTCATATCAATATCGGGATTATATCGTTTCAACCAAATTTAAGAAATATATTGTGATATAAATTTTGACAATATCATCCAGCTCCACTCACAATTACAACAAAACATTGAGCTTTTGTAAAATAAACATGAAAGCCAACAGGACGCGCTTTCTGCCGTCTCGGTCTTTGTGAACTTGAGCACAAACTCTGTGTATACTTGACTTACAGACATGAAAAATATACAGGTGCATCTCAATAAATTTGAATGTTGTGGAAAAGTTCATTTAATTCAGTAATTCAACTCAAATTGTGAAACTTGTGTATTAAATAAATTCGGAGATGGCAAGTCAGTGTCGCCAACGGTTTTCCCTGACACATTCATAAGTAAACTAGAAAAAATAATTAGTTGAGGGCAGCCCTAAGATCAACTGTGTCTCAGGTGTTCATTAGAAGAGATAAAACAAACGCAAGTGAGTCAAATGAGATCATTTTATGTGAAAAGTCACTCACGCTGGTCCATGAGCCGTATCTCCACTGTGTGTGTCTCTGACCCACTTCTGCTGGTCTGGGTGTGTTAAACACTGATGCTGCGCGAGGACAAGCTGACAACTCACAGTCCTACACACACACGTCAGATTCACAGGTAAGAGATACTGTTGGTTATTATAGCCTGCTGGTCAAAATTTTGGAAATATTAACATTTGTTAAAAAGAAAAAAAGACAATTCTGCTCACAAAGGCTGCATTTATTTGATCAAAAATACAGTAAAAATTTAACAAAAAAAACAGCTTTTCTATAAGAATATCTGTTAAAATGTAATTGATTCTTGATCAAAGATTAATTATTTAGCATCATGTATTACTCCAGTCTTCAGTGTCACATGATCCTTAAAAATTATTCTAATATGTTGATTTGCTGCTCAAGATACATTTATGATTGCTATAAGTGTTGAAAACTGCTGCCCAAAATACACTGTATTTTTCAGGATTCAAAGATGCACAGAACGTTCAAAGGACAGCATTTATTTGAAATATATATATATATATATATATATATATATATATATATATATATATTTGTAATGTTATAAATGTGTTTGTTGTCACTTTAGATCCATTAAATGCATCATTGCTAAATAAATGTATTAATTTTAAAACTTTTTTTTTTTAAATCTGACCCCAAACTTTTGAATCTTAGAATGACTTCTGAAGGATCATCTGACACTGAAGACTTGAGTAATGATGCTGAAAATGCAGCTTTAATCAAAGGAATAAATTACATTTTAACATAAATTCACACAGAAAACTAATTTAAATAATAATAATAATATTTCAAAATTTTTACTGTACGTTTGATCAAATAAATGCAGCCTTTGTGAGCAGAAGAGACTACTTTCATTAAAACCATTAAGAATCGTGATTTGAGCACTAGTGCAGATGGAGAGTGTGATTGTGTTGGTTCACCTGACTGTCTCGAGGTCTGGCGGCTGCGTTACAATCCCTGTCGTCCACTGTCTCGCCGTACGCTCCCGACACACACCTGACTGCACGCATCTGATATCCTTGTCCGCAGCTCACTGTGCACTGTGCATAATTCACATTCAGAACGTCTGGAGACAGAAACTCACATGAAAAAGGAACCGAGCGTCTGTTTCTCACCGGACTCCAGGCTCCGACCTGCCAGGACGCACATTCGGGAAGCTCACAGGTGCCCACTGCTGAGGGTTTGGTGTTTGGGTCGCAGCGCTGTTCATTCAGATTCTCGTCTCCCAGAATGCAAAGCACCTGTCTGTGTCTGACACCCTTCCCACATGTCACCAGACACTGATGTGAACAGATGCACAGATTCACTATAGGTTAGTTAGGATGGGTTAGTCAGATTGCGCAGTACCATATTCTCCAGAAAACAAGTCCCATTTCATTTTATAAAAAACTAATATGGAATTAATGTCATAAATAAATATAAAATTGGATTTGTGTTGAATCAAAGAGGTACGTTAGCCTACATTTATTTGTTAAACACATTGCACATATAGTGCTAGTTTAAGTTTCACTTTAAAAAATGTGAAGCTTCACGTTTATAACAAATATTGTTTATAAATGAATGCCACCATAATTGAATATGGTTCAATTTAAAGGATCTGTCATTGAGTGAGAGGAACTAAAAAACTGCACATTTATAGTGTTCATGCTTGTAAAGATACTGTGTAGCACTGATAAACTACTATAATTTACATTAATATTTTAAAATATATTTATGGTTTCAGTTTAATATTAAAGTTTCAGCAATTTGTGGTGTTGTTTTGTAATTTTTTTTTCTCTCTTTTTTTAGATGTTTAGTTTTCTTTTCAGTTTTATTAGTTTTGTTGAGTATTTTATTAATACGTCCATGTAGTATATATTAATTTTTTAATTTATTAATTTTAAAATTCAGTTCATTTTGATTCACTTTAGTTTTTTAAAAACTTTCCCCAGTGTATCTTTTAGATTAATTTAATTTAGAAAACAACAGTACTCTTTGTATTTTGCTACAGCCTATTATATATATATTTTGGATTATTATTATTATTCATTTATGTTTTACATTTTCTGTTTTCATTTTAAAGTTACAGTAATTTTGTTGTGTGTTTTTGTCATTTTTATTAGTTTTTTAAATTACAGTGTTTTTTCACGTTTATTCTTTATAGTCTTGGTTTATTTAGTTAACATCAAATTATAATAATTAACTTATTTATTAACATCAAATTAAATTAATTGAAAATGAGAAATCCTGCCTTAGTAATTAGCTGAAATAAAATATTTATTTTAATATACATATATGCTATTTCAGTTTTTTTTTGTTTTTTGAAATGTTATTTTAGTTTTAAGATTTATTTATCTATAATAACCCTGATGTTCAACTAGTATACAGTACTACTATAAGAAACACCAGATCAAAACAGCATGAGGGCATCATGATGCTTCAGAATATAATTACTGTTGTACTGTGTGTGATTAGTGTGTGGTTCAGCTGTGGTCAGTACCTCGCTCCATTCACTGGCGCTCCAGTCGGGACAGGGCACGTCATTGCAGGGTTCGCTCAGGACTCTCTGCTGCACGCTACACTCTCTCTCCACCAGCCTGCGACCCAGATTGTTCATACAGTATGCCTGCCGCGTCCGGACACCATGTCCACAGCTCTTCGAACACTGTAACCACAATCACATCACATTACAAAATGGTATAAAATCAGGAGTAACAGCATAAAAGTAATGTGCAAATTTACTGATCCTTATATATTTACTTCACTTCATCATTTAAAGGCAAGACACTACAGACATTAATTCTTTTTTAATTTTCACTGCTCAAATGGGAGATTCTGGGATATTTGGATTTTCATAACTTGTTTTATTTTAGACTAGTGGAAAGAGTTTATTTTATAATACTATATATTTGTGCTTGTAGATTTAGATTACAATCCATAACTTTAAAAGGTTTTTCAACCACTTTAGCAGAACTTACATACTCCAAAACTTAGAGTTTTATTCCTCTCTATATTCTGAAGGTTTTTACTGTGTTTTTTTTTCATATATCATTGGTTTGGTTTTCAATTTATTGCATGTCCTCTATTCGCGTCTACAGATTCCAATTACAATACATATCTTTAAAGAGATTTTGCTCCTCTTCAGCAGAATTTAAACACACCAAAACTTAGAGTTTTATTCCTCTCTATATTCTGAAGGTTTTTACTGTGTTTTTTTTTCATATATCATTGGTTTGGTTTTCAATTTATTGCATGTCCTCTATTTGCATCTATAGATTCCAATTACAATACATATTTTTAAAGAGATTTTTCTCCATATCAGCAGAGCTTACACACACCAAAACTTAGAGTTTTATTCTTCTCTATATTCTGAAGGTTTTTATTGAGGGGTTTGTTCATATCATTCACACAAATTGTATTATTACACTTTACCTATTGGAGTCTATAGATTTCTATTACATTACGTATCTATAAAGGTTGTTTTCTAAAAATGAGTTTGTTTCTCAACTTCAGCAGCACTTACAGACACCAAACTTAGCAATTTTATTCCTCTTTATATTCTGAAGATTTTTAAAGAGGAGTTTGTTCGTATGTTCTTTGCCAGGTTTTATAATTTTTAATTCCAGTTTGTTTGATATCGATTCAATTTAGTATTGTTTAAAATGCATTTATAGGATTTTTTTTAAACATTCCCTATTATATCTTTGGCTAGAAAAATACATAAGAATTAGTTTTTTTCTTTTCAGATTTTATATAAAATTTTTATATTTTCTATTTTCTCATTAATATAAGTAAAAAAAAAATATTTTGTCTTTTTTTTTTGTTAATTTTCAGGGCTTTTTTATAAGTTTAAGTAAAAAAAAACATATATTTCTAAAAAATAATGAGTTTGTTTCTACACTTTAGTATCACTAACATACATAAAACCTATCAGATTTATTAATATTTATATTCTCAAAGTTTTTTATTGAGGTGTTTGTTTATATATAATTTACACTGGTTTTATACAACATTTAAATTTGGTGATCTATTTTTTAATATTATAATTTTATAGAGCTCAGGGTGCAGAATAACGGAGGATATAAGCTGTATTGTGCATCACCTGAGACCAGGCACTGTACTGCCAGCTCTTGAGCAGACAGTCCCCATGACATCCCTCACGCATCTGCGGTTTGGGCAGCTCTGCACAGACTCTGGCCTCCATGCGCTCGCTTGGCCTCTTGTTCTGGCTGTAGCGCATGCACAGAACATCTAATGTACGGTAACCCGGGCCACACTTACTGGAGCAGTCACTCCGCCCCGCCACGTGCCACCTAAGGAGACGAGAAAAACATTAAATGAAATTAAAAAATCCTCTGTTTCTTTGCTACAAATGTGAACAACAGAAGATAAATGCAAGCTTTAAAATCCAGTCACATAATCTTTGAAATGCACTGAAAAAACTGCTGTAGAAACAATTTTGTCTGAGAAATTTCTTGTAATTTTTTTTACAATCAATTACAAATAAACTGCAAGTAACATTGTAATAAACAGTGTTGTGCTAGTTACTAAGAAATACAAAACAAAACAAAAAAGTAATGCATTACTATTAAAAGTAACGTTTTAGTTACTTTCTTAAAGAACTTTATTTAATGTTCCCATTAATGTGCTTTTATGCGTTATGCTCTATAAAAACACAAAGTAAAACAGAAAGTCATTTTTAAACACTATTTTGATTGTCAGACCAGCACAAACTGAATATTGTATATCATAAGGATTTCTGAAATAAATAACAAAACACCTGAATAATATATTCAGAATCAAAAACTAAAGTGGCTTCTGCATCATAAAAGGTGTTGTGTTGAGCCCTTAAAAATGTTCCTTTCACAGCTTAAGTATGAAAACTATTAACAATGGACAACATAACACAAAACATTTTTAATTAAATAAATGAAAGCAATCTGAATTATTCATAATCAATTTCGAGAAACATACATACATATGCTAAGGTGTTGACTGAAATGATTCGCGAACCTGCGAACTACAGTATTAGTTACTGTCAAAAGTAACTGCGTTACAGTAACGTGTTACTAATAATGCGTTACTGCCCAACAATGGTATTAAACGTGAAATTTTTAAGTGGAAAGACTGAAGTAGTACATTCTTGTAAAAGTAATAAACTTCTTTACTTAAAAAAAAACGTGTAGTGTTAAAAAAATGCATGCATTATAAATGATTGCACATGTATAAAATTTAAAAAGCCGGATGGAAAATAGTTCACATTAGTAGTTGATGTGACTTGCATCAGGGTTGTTATCATTAACTAAATAACTATTTTAAATCCTGCTAATTAATTTAAAAATTATAAACAGTTGGTGATGGAGTCATCAACCACAGTGAGAATAGGGTTGACCATTTTGTCCTCTCGCACAACTGTAATATCACATGTAAACAATATTTTAATTTCAGAGCATTTCCTTAAGCAAGAAAAAACCTCTTTTTAAAGTCAAATGAAATATTTTACTTTTTACCTGCACTGGTCAATATGGAGAGTTTGGGCTATTTTGTCTCCATAAAATGAATAGTGGAAAGAAAATTAACAATTGCAATATGTTTCTATAAAGTCTGTTTCTAATTATTTTATCTATTGCACTGAGCAGAACATTCCCACTTCAGGAGCCCTTACATATATCAGACTTTAATTTTTTAAAGAGAGATTTGTTCATATATCAATCCCGTTTATTTACATTACATTTTGTTCCTAAAAAAAAATTTTATATGGCTGTTACAGAATTTTCTTATTTATGGTTAAAAGTGAAGGAGGTGTCCAAAACCCCCTCTAATGAAACCTTCAACTCTTATATTCCTTCTATTGTCATAATTTGTAAGTCGCTTTGGATAAAAGCGTTTGCTAAATGAGAATGTAAATGTATTTAAATGCAAAAAAGACTGAATACCAAATCAAACATTTAAAATGAAAATATTCTCAGTCAATTCAATGTGTTTGCAGAATTTGAAGTTTTCCTTTTGCTGCATCACTAGTATGGGAATGCTGCATGACAAATTTAAATGTGTTTGTACCTGAGTTCACAGTCAGCATTGCAGGGCTCCGTTGTGCCTCTGGGTCGAGGTAGATTCTCACACCTTTGCTCCGAAACCACCAAATGATCACTCTTACGAACACACACAGCCTTCCGCCGCCGCTCACCTGCAGACAAACACACAGATGATGTGGAAGTGGCTTCCTTTCAGCTAAAAAGGTGTTTAAGGACAGAAAACCAGGCAAAATGCCCAAACTGAAGCGGCACCTTGACACATGCGGCTGCACTCCTGGCCAGGGACCTGACAGATCCCACACAAACTGCTGTCTCTGCTCCTCGATGGGAATACTGTAGGAATATCTGACGTCAGGATTATACAGGTTTCCCACGCATAGAACCTGAGACGACAACAGATTCATTACACAGGAGGCCTGTGAATATCCCTCAGATTAAGACGTTTCAGTGCTATTACACAGCAGAATCATTTATAAAAGCATTTTATTAAATAATTATTTCATTTACCAGCATTTTTGTCTTTTTTTTCAGGAAAACATATCTAAATATTCTTAAATCAAGACGTATTTTCTGAATAAAGACGTATTCAGCCTTGGTATTATTAATAAATCAGTTTAATTTAATAAAGTTGAAATAAAATATTAATTGTACATGATTTTTTTGCCTGGGCAACTAACTTTTAAATTAAATTAAATTAAATTAAATTAAATTAAATTAAATTAAATTAAATTAAATTAAAAATAAAGTTCTAAAGCTGAAATAATGTTATTATAAAAATAAATAAAATAAATGTATGTTTGAAAAAATTACATTTATTTTTATATAGAATCATTTCAATTAACTGAATCTTAAATAAAACAAAATATAAACATTACATGAAAAATGTTTATGTAAAAAGTTGAAGTTTTAGTTCATTGAAGCACTAAAATAACTAAAAACTGAAATAAACAAATTAAAGCTACAATATTTCAAAACCATAAAGTGATTTTTTTAAGGAAATGTATATTTTACCTAAAAAAATATATATATATATATATATATGATTTTTATATAAAATAAAATAAAAAAATGACCAAAGCATGAAGCAACATACTAAAACTAAAATTACAATGAAAACTGAACATCTAAAAATAAAAGCTCATTCTAAATATTAATACAACTATACTAGTGTATGAATAGTACTAAAATAACTAAAATAATACTGGTCTTATTCTTACACAATTCTCACACCAATTTAGATTCTTAGGTAATTTATCTATTAGTAATATATTTACTGAAAACAAAGATACCAATAAAAGCCTGCAGTTCAGGCTTAACAAAATGAGGTGATGCACAACCAGATATCTAGCCTGACTGCTTTCTGTTGTCATCCTGTGATGCTCTACAGCTCATTAGTCTAAAACTGTGCTGTGTTTTGTGTAATTCACTGTAAACCTCTTCAGATTGACTGTGCCTGGTGTAGTTCACTTGCCTGCAGCACGAGCTCCTGCTCGATCCGCTCTGTGCAGTTGATCCGCTCAACCGTGGTGTTAGATCCGCTGTACTCGATCTCCGCTCCCTTAAAGGTGATTTCCCTTTAAACATGGACACCACGAAGTTCCCGTTCAGGAGGAAGTTGGACTGACTGTCAGACAGAGCTGCAGATGAGAAAGACCAGGGTCTGTATTCACTAAACATCTTAAAACTAAAAGTAGCTCATAACTTGCCGAACTAAGAGAAAATCTTAAAACAACAGGCATGTCAGTCCTAGATTCAGGACTTCTACATTTTTGCTCTATGGTGCTTTTCCAATGCATGGTACGGCACAGTTTGGTTCACTTGTTGGGTTTTCCACTGGGTAATGATAATGTGCTTTTAAAAAGGTATCACCTTTAGTTTTGGAGGCTATCCCAATTCTAAATTTTCCTTTGATTATATCCTTGTGCTCATTAACCAGCCGAGCAAGAAATAACCGCTGTTCTCGCATCCAGTTTTGGTTTTCTTTTACATGTGCATGTCTTACAATCAGCCATGATTATTCTTCTCTGTTAATTAAAAGGCTTTTTATATGCATATTCACTAATTGTTTTTGAGAAGCACACATGTAAGAGTCTGACAGTTAGCTGAACGTATACTTGTTTATTTAGTGACATTAGTGACTGCATTTTAAAATCTTTATTTGAATACGGTAACATAATGTTGCACTTTTTTATTTTTCATAGTTATTAAGCATGCTGACATCTTGAAGACTTCTCTCTATTCCTTAGTAAAAGGTTGTCTAAGCAGCTGGCTGAATAGGTTTTAAGAGAAAAACACTTAGCTAAGATCTTTTTAGGGGGTCTGTGAATATGGGCCTAGACCTGGACAGTGAACCTCAGGTCACGTCTCATTCATCATCTGTGTGTGTTTGTGTTTATTTGGCCTTTTGACCCGAGTGTGAACAGTTACACAAACGTCCTGGACACGCTCACTCACTTTCATTAGCACCTCTGCATCTGTTCAATCATCCGGAGTTTGCTCTCCCTGTGACCCTGAATTCCCGGAAGAGTCACGGTGAAGCAGCATTGTAATACCACAGCTGTTCTGGACATGTGCCATTGCAATAGCAATGCTATTCTTCATATGAGTGCCACGTCAATATCATTACATATAAACATCAATCATTCAGTGTATATTACACGTATCAGAGTACTGTGGTATTACCAGAGTAATCTGATCTGGCTATCTGTACTAACTCACCAAGGTAGTTATCATCTTCTGGCATCCTGAGTAGCTGACCTGCTTTATATCGATGTTGGTCGCACCAGCAGGAATCCGAACCACAACGTTGTAACCTACGACACAAGAATTAGATTAGAAACCCTAGTAATAAGAACGGTGAAAACAAGCAGCATGTGATGAGAAAGAGATGAGAAACTCCAGAAAGAGAAGAGAAGACTGGAGAGTGATGAGAGCAAGATGAGAAACGCCAGAGATTCGTGAGAATTTAAAAAAACACCAGAAAAATAAAAAAAGGGATAAGAAACTCCAGAGACCAATGAGAACAAGATGAGAAATACCAGAGATTCGTGAGAAATAAATAAATAAACTAGAAAACAATGTGAAAGATAAAAGTAACACCAGAGAGCAATGAGAAAGAAATGAGGAGAAAAGAGGAGAGGACAGGAGAGGAGAGATGAGGACAGGAGAGGAGAGGAGAGGAGAGGAGAGGAGAGGAGAGGAGAGGAGGCTGAGAGAGGAGAGGAGAGGAAGAAGGAGAGGAGAGGAGAGCAGAGGAGAGGAGAGAAGAGGAGAGGAGAGGAGAG
>NW_020526890.1:5000-20977 GCF_003368295.1 Carassius auratus | reverse complement strand
CCAAAAAATAGAGTCAATGCCCGATCTCTGAATATTAGCAGGTTTGGGCCTGGTTAGTACATGGTTTGGAGACTGCCTGGGAATACCAGGTGCTTTAACTTTTTGGAAAATTTCACGATTTATATAATAATCTTGCAAAAAAAAAAAAAAAAAGTCAATGCCCGATCTCTGAATCTTAGCAGGTTTAGGTCTGGTTAGTACTTGGATGAGAGACTGCCTAGGAATACCAGGTGCTTTAAGCTTTTGGGTTTTCTTTCCTACTTATATAATGTACTGGTGATTAGATGGGCTGGTCTTTAATAGCCCTCTCTTTGCAGCAGTCTTCGCTTACGGCCATACCAACCTGGCTATGCCCGATCTCGTCTGCTCTCGAAGCTAAGCAGGTTTGGGCCTGGTTAGTACTTGGATGGGAGACCGCCTGGGAATACCAGGTGCTGTAAGCTTTTTGGAAACTTTTCACTTAGTATATAATAATTTTGCCAAAAAATAGAGTCAATGCCCGATCTCTGAATATTAGCAGGTTTGGGCCTGGTTAGTACATGGTTTGAGACTGCCTGGGAATACCAGGTGCTTTAAACTTTTTGGAAAATTTCACGATTTATATAATAATCTTGCAAAAAAAAAAAAAAAAGAGTCAATGCCCGATCTCTGAATCTTACAGGTTTAGGTCTGGTTAGTACTTGGATGAGAGACTGCCTAGGAATACCAGGTGCTTTAAGCTTTTTTGAAACTTTTCACTTTGTATATAATAATTTAGCCAAAAAATAGAGTCAATGCCCGATCTCTGAATATTAGCAGGTTTGGGCCTGGTTAGTACATGGATGGGAGACTGCCTGGGAATACCAGGTGCTTTAAACTTTTTGGAAATTTTCACGATTTATATAATAATCTTGCAAAAAAAAAAAAAAAAAAAAAAAGTCAATGCCCGATCTCTGAATCTTACCAGGTTTAGGTCTGGTTAGTACTTGGATGAGAGACTGCCTAGGAATACCAGGTGCTTTAAGCTTTTTTGAAACTTTTCACTTTGTATATAATAATTTAGCCAAAAAATAGAGTCAATGCCCGATCTCTGAATATTAGCAGGTTTGGGCCTGGTTAGTACATGGATTGGAGACTGCCTGGGAATACCAGGTGCTTTAAACTTTTTGGAAAATTTCACGATTTATATAATAATCTTGCAAAAAAAAAAAAAAGTCAATGCCCGATATCTGAATCTTAGCAGGTTTAGGTCTGGTTAGTACTTGGATGAGAGACTGCCTAGGAATACCAGGTGCTTTAAGCTTTTGGGTTTTCTTTCCTACTTATATAATGTACTGGTGATTAGATGGGCTGGTCTTTAAATAGCCCTCTCTTTGCAGCAGTCTTCGCTTACGGCCATACCAACCTGGCTATGCCCGATCTCGTCTGCTCTCGGAAGCTAAGCAGGTTTGGGCCTGGTTAGTACTTGGATGGGAGACCGCCTGGGAATACCAGGTGCTGTAAGCTTTTTGGAAACTTTTCACTTAGTATATAATAATTTTGCCAAAAAATAGAGTCAATGCCCGATCTCTGAATATTAGCAGGTTTGGGCCTGGTTAGTACATGGTTTGGAGACTGCCTGGGAATACCAGGTGCTTTAAACTTTTTGGAAAATTTCACGATTTATATAATAATCTTGCAAAAAAAAAAAAAAAAAAAAAAAAGTCAATGCCCGATCTCTGAATCTTAGCAGGTTTAGGTCTGGTTAGTACTTGGATGAGAGACTGCCTAGGAATACCAGGTGCTTTAAGCTTTTTTGAAACTTTTCACTTTGTATATAATAATTTAGCCAAAAAATAGAGTCAATGCCCGATCTCTGAATATTAGCAGGTTTGGGCCTGGTTAGTACATGGATGGGAGACTGCCTGGGAATACCAGGTGCTTTAAACTTTTTGGAAATTTTCACGATTTATATAATAATCTTGCAAAAAAAAAAAAAAAAAAAAAGAGTCAATGCCCGATCTCTGAATCTTAGCAGGTTTAGGTCTGGTTAGTACTTGGATGAGAGACTGCCTAGGAATACCAGGTGCTTTAAGCTTTTTTGAAACTTTTCACTTTGTATATAATAATTTAGCCAAAAAATAGAGTCAATGCCCGATCTCTGAATATTAGCAGGTTTGGGCCTGGTTAGTACATGGATGGGAGACTGCCTGGGAATACCAGGTGCTTTAAACTTTTTGGAAAATTTCACGATTTATATAATAATCTTGCAAAAAAAAAAAAAAAGTCAATGCCCGATATCTGAATCTTAGCAGGTTTAGGTCTGGTTAGTACTTGGATGAGAGACTGCCTAGGAATACCAGGTGCTTTAAGCTTTTGGGTTTTCTTTCCTACTTATATAATGTACTGGTGATTAGATGGGCTGGTCTTTAAATAGCCCTCTCTTTGCAGCAGTCTTCGCTTACGGCCATACCAACCTGGCTATGCCCGATCTCGTCTGCTCTCGGAAGCTAAGCAGGTTTGGGCCTGGTTAGTACTTGGATGGGAGACCGCCTGGGAATACCAGGTGCTGTAAGCTTTTTGGAAACTTTTCACTTAGTATATAATAATTTTGCCAAAAAATAGAGTCAATGCCCGATCTCTGAATATTAGCAGGTTTGGGCCTGGTTAGTACATGGTTGGAGACTGCCTGGGAATACCAGGTGCTTTAACTTTTTGGAAATTTCACGATTTATATAATAATCTTGCAAAAAACAAAAACAAAAAAAAAGAGTCAATGCCCCGATCTCTGAATCTTACCAGGTTTAAGGTCTGGTTAGTACTTGGATGAGAGACTGCCTAGGAATACCAGGTGCTTTAAGCTTTTTTGAAACTTTTCACTTTGTATATAATAATTTAGCCAAAAAATAGAGTCAATGCCCGATCTCTGAATATTAGCAGGTTTGGGCCTGGTTAGTACATGGATAGGAGACTGCCTGGGAATACCAGGTGCTTTAAACTTTTTGGAAAATTTCACGATTTATATAATAATCTTGCAAAAAAAAAAAAAGTCAATGCCCGATATCTGAATCTTAGCAGGTTTAGGTCTGGTTAGTACTTGGATGAGAGACCTGCCCTAGGAATACCAGGTGCTTTAAGCTTTTGGGTTTTCTTTGCTACTTATATAATATACTGGTGATTAGATGGGCTGGTCTTTAAATAGCCCTCTCTTTGGCAGCAGTCTTCGCTTACGGCCATACCAACCTGGCTATGCCCGATCTCGTCTGCTCTCGGAAGCTAAGCAGGTTTGGGCCTGGTTAGTACTTGGATGGGAGACCGTCTGGGAAATACCAGGTGCTGTAAGCTTTTTGGAAACTTTTCACTTAGTATATAATAATTTTGCCAAAAAATAGAGTCAATGCCCGATCTCTGAATATTAGCAGGTTTGGGCCTGGTTAGTACATGGTTTGGAGACTGCCTGGGAATACCAGGTGCTTTAAACTTTTTGGAAAATTTCACGATTTATATAATAATCTTGCAAAAAAAAAAAAAAAAAAAAAGAGTCAATGCCCGATCTCTGAATCTTACCAGGTTTAGGTCTGGTTAGTACTTGGATGAGAGACTGCCTAGGAATACCAGGTGCTTTAAGCTTTTTTGAAACTTTTCACTTTGTATATAATAATTTAGCCAAAAAATAGAGTCAATGCCCGATCTCTGAATATTAGCAGGTTTGGGCCTGGTTAGTACATGGATAGGAGACTGCCTGGGAATACCAGGTGCTTTAAACTTTTTGGAAAATTTCACGATTTATATAATAATCTTGCAAAAAAAAAAAAAGTCAATGCCCGATATCTGAATCTTAGCAGGTTTAGGTCTGGTTAGTACTTGGATGAGAGACTGCCTAGGAATACCAGGTGCTTTAAGCTTTTGGGTTTTCTTTGCTACTTATATAATATACTGGTGATTAGATGGGCTGGTCTTTAAATAGCCCTCTCTTTGCAGCAGTCTTCGCTTACGGCCATACCAACCTGGCTATGCCCGATCTCGTCTGCTCTCGGAAGCTAAGCAGGTTTGGGCCTGGTTAGTACTTGGATGGGAGACCGTCTGGGAATACCAGGTGCTGTAAGCTTTTTGGAAACTTTTCACTTAGTATATAATAATTTTGCCAAAAAAATAGAGTCAATGCCTGATCTCTGAATATTAGCAGGTTTGGGCCTGGTTAGTACATGGTTTGGAGACTGCCTGGGAATACCAGGTGCTTTAAACTTTTTGGAAAATTTCACGATTTATATAATAATCTTGCAAAAAAAAAAAAAAAAAAAAAGTCAATGCCCGATATCTGAATCTTAGCAGGTTTAGGTCTGGTTAGTACTTGGATGAGAGACTGCCTAGGAATACCAGGTGCTTTAAGCTTTTGGGTTTTCTTTCCTACTTATATAATGTACTGGCGATTAGATGGGATGGTCTTTAAATAGCCCTCTCTTTGCAGCAGTCTTCGCTTACGGCCATACCAACCTGGCTATGCCCGATCTCGTCTGCTCTCGGAAGCTAAGCAGGTTTGGGCCTGGTTAGTACTTGGATGGGAGACCGCCTGGGAATACCAGGTGCTGTAAGCTTTTTGGAAACTTTTCACTTAGTATATAATAATTTTGCCAAAAAATAGAGTCAATGCCCGATCTCTGAATATTAGCAGGTTAGGGCCTGGTTAGTACATGGTTTGGAGACTGCCTGGGAATACCAGGTGCTTTAAACTTTTTGGAAAATTTCACGATTTATATAATAATCTTGCAAAAAAAAAAAAAAAAGTCAATGCCCGATATCTGAATCTTAGCAGGTTTAGGTCTGGTTAGTACTTGGATGAGAGACTGCCTAGGAATACCAGGTGCTTTAAGCTTTTGGGTTTTCTTTCCTACTTATATAATGTACTGGTGATTAGATGGGCTGGTCTTTAAATAGCCCTCTCTTTGCAGCAGTCTTCGCTTACGGCCATACCAACCTGGCTATGCCCGATCTCGTCTGCTCTCGGAAGCTAAGCAGGTTTGGGCCTGGTTAGTACTTGGATGGGAGACCGCCTGGGAATACCAGGTGCTGTAAGCTTTTTGGAAACTTTTCACTTAGTATATAATAATTTTGCCAAAAAATAGAGTCAATGCCCGATCTCTGAATATTAGCAGGTTTGGGCCTGGTTAGTACATGGTTTGGAGACTGCCTGGGAATACCAGGTGCTTTAAACTTTTTGGAAAATTTCACGATTTATATAATAATCTTGCAAAAAAAAAAAAAAAAAGAGTCAATGCCCGATCTCTGAATCTTACCAGGTTTAGGTCTGGTTAGTACTTGGATGAGAGACTGCCTAGGAATACCAGGTGCTTTAAGCTTTTTTGAAACTTTTCACTTTGTATATAATAATTTAGCCAAAAAATAGAGTCAATGCCCGATCTCTGAATATTAGCAGGTTTGGGCCTGGTTAGTACATGGATGGGAGACTGCCTGGGAATACCAGGTGCTTTAAACTTTTTGGAAATTTTCACGATTTATATAATAATCTTGCAAAAAAAAAAAAAAAAAAAAAAAAATGAGTCAATGCCCGATCTCTGAATCTTACCAGGTTTAGGTCTGGTTAGTACTTGGATGAGAGACTGCCTAGGAATACCAGGTGCTTTAAGCTTTTTTGAAACTTTTCACTTTGTATATAATAATTTAGCCAAAAAATAGAGTCAATGCCCGATCTCTGAATATTAGCAGGTTTGGGCCTGGTTAGTACATGGATAGGAGACTGCCTGGGAATACCAGGTGCTTTAAACTTTTTGGAAAATTTCACGATTTATATAATAATCTTGCCAAAAAAATAAAAAGTCAATGCCCGATATCTGAATCTTAGCAGGTTTAGGTCTGGTTAGTACTTGGATGAGAGACTGCCTAGGAATGCCAGGTGCTTTAAGCTTTTGGGTTTTCTTTGCTACTTATATAATATACTGGTGATTAGATGGGCTGGTCTTTAAATAGCCCTCTCTTTGCAGCAGTCTTCGCTTACGGCCATACCAACCTGGCTATGCCCGATCTCGTCTGCTCTTGGAAGCTAAGCAGGTTTGGGCCTGGTTAGTACTTGGATGGGAGACGGCCTGGGAATACCAGGTGCTGTAAGCTTTTTGGAAACTTTTCACTTTGTATATAATAATTTTGCCAAAAAATAGAGTCAATGCCCGATCTCTGAATATTAGCAGGTTTGGGCCTGGTTAGTACATGGTTTGGAGACTGCCGGGGAATACCAGGTGCTTTAAACTTTTTGGAAAATTTCACGATTTATATAATAATCTTGCAAAAAAAAAAAAAAAAAAAAAAAAGAGTCAATGCCCGATCTCTGAATCTTAGCAGGTTTAGGTCTGGTTAGTACTTGGATGAGAGACTGCCTAGGAATACCAGGTGCTTTAAGCTTTTGGGTTTTCTTTCCTACTTATATAATGTACTGGCGATTAGATGGGATGGTCTTTAAATAGCCCTCTCTTTGCAGCAGTCTTCGCTTACGGCCATACCAACCTGGCTATGCCCGATCTCGTCTGCTCTCGGAAGCTAAGCAGGTTTGGGCCTGGTTAGTACTTGGATGGGAGACCGCCTGGGAATACCAGGTGCTGTAAGCTTTTTGGAAACTTTTCACTTAGTATATAATAATTTTGCCAAAAAATAGACTCAATGCCTGATCTCTGAATATTAGCAGGTTTGGGCCTGGTTAGTACATGGTTTGGAGACTGCCTGGGAATACCAGGTGCTTTAAACTTTTTGGAAAATTTCACGATTTATATAATAATCTTGCAAAAAAAAAAAAAAAGTCAATGCCCGATATCTGAATCTTAGCAGGTTTAGGTCTGGTTAGTACTTGGATGAGAGACTGCCTAGGAATACCAGGTGCTTTAAGCTTTTGGGTTTTCTTTCCTACTTATATAATGTACTGGTGATTAGATGGGCTGGTCTTTAAATAGCCCTCTCTTTGCAGCAGTCTTCGCTTACGGCCATACCAACCTGGCTATGCCCGATCTCGTCAGCTCTCGGAAGCTAAGCAGGTTTGGGCCTGGTTAGTACTTGGATGGGAGACCGCCTGGGAATACCAGGTGCTGTAAGCTTTTTGGAAACTTTTCACTTAGTATATAATAATTTTGCCAAAAAATAGACTCAATGCCTGATCTCTGAATATTAGCAGGTTTGGGCCTGGTTAGTACATGGTTTGGAGACTGCCTGGGAATACCAGGTGCTTTAAACTTTTTGGAAAATTTCACGATTTATATAATAATCTTGCAAAAAAAAAAAAAGTAAATGCCCGATATCTGAATCTTAGCAGGTTTAGGTCTGGTTAGTACTTGGATGAGAGACTGCCTAGGAATACCAGGTGCTTTAAGCTTTTGGGTTTTCTTTCCTACTTATATAATGTACTGGTGATTAGATGGGCTGGTCTTTAAATAGCCCTCTCTTTGCAGCAGTCTTCGCTTACGGCCATACCAACCTGGCTATGCCCGATCTCGTCTGCTCTCGGAAGCTAAGCAGGTTTGGGCCTGGTTAGTACTTGGATGGGAGACCGCCTGGGAATACCAGGTGCTGTAAGCTTTTTGGAAACTTTTCACTTAGTATATAATAATTTTGCCAAAAAATAGAGTCAATGCCCGATCTCTGAATATTAGCAGGTTTGGGCCTGGTTAGTACATGGTTTGGAGACTGCCTGGGAATACCAGGTGCTTTAAACTTTTTGGAAAATTTCACGATTTATATAATAATCTTGCAAAAAAAAAAAAAAAAAAAAAAAGTCAATGCCCGATATCTGAATCTTAGCAGGTTTAGGTCTGGTTAGTACTTGGATGAGAGACTGCCTAGGAATACCAGGTGCTTTAAGCTTTTTTGAAACTTTTCACTTTGTATATAATAATTTAGCCAAAAAATAGAGTCAATGCCCGATCTCTGAATATTAGCAGGTTTGGGCCTGGTTAGTACATGGATGGGAGACTGCCTGGGAATACCAGGTGCTTTAAACTTTTTGGAAATTTTCACGATTTATATAATAATCTTGCAAAAAAAAAAAAAAAAAAAAAAAGAGTCAATGCCCGATCTCTGAATCTTACCAGGTTTAGGTCTGGTTAGTACTTGGATGAGAGACTGCCTAGGAATACCAGGTGCTTTAAGCTTTTTTGAAACTTTTCACTTTGTATATAATAATTTAGCCAAAAAATAGAGTCAATGCCCGATCTCTGAATATTAGCAGGTTTGGGCCTGGTTAGTACATGGATAGGAGACTGCCTGGGAATACCAGGTGCTTTAAACTTTTTGGAAAATTTCACGATTTATATAATAATCTTGCAAAAAAAAAAAAAAGTCAATGCCCGATATCTGAATCTTAGCAGGTTTAGGTCTGGTTAGTACTTGGATGAGAGACTGCCTAGGAATACCAGGTGCTTTAAGCTTTTGGGTTTTCTTTGCTACTTATATAATATACTGGTGATTAGATGGGCTGGTCTTTAAATAGCCCTCTCTTTGCAGCAGTCTTCGCTTACGGCCATACCAACCTGGCTATGCCCGATCTTGTCTGCTCTCGGAAGCTAAGCAGGTTTGGGCCTGGTTAGTACTTGGATGGGAGACCGCCTGGGAATACCAGGTGCTGTAAGCTTTTTGGAAACTTTTCACTTAGTATATAATAATTTTGCCAAAAAATAGAGTCAATGCCCGATCTCTGAATATTAGCAGGTTTGGGCCTGGTTAGTACATGGTTTGGAGACTGCCTGGGAATACCAGGTGCTTTAAACTTTTTGGAAAATTTCACGATTTATATAATAATCTTGCAAAAAAAAAAAAAAAAAAAAAAAAGTCAATGCCCGATATCTGAATCTTAGCAGGTTTAGGTCTGGTTAGTACTTGGATGAGAGACTGCCTTGGAATACCAGGTGCTTTAAGCTTTTGGGTTTTCTTTCCTACTTATATAATGTACTGGCGATTAGATGGGATGGTCTTTAAATAGCCCTCTCTTTGCAGCAGTCTTCGCTTACGGCCATACCAACCTGGCTATGCCCGATCTCGTCTGCTCTCGGAAGCTAAGCAGGTTTGGGCCTGGTTAGTACTTGGATGGGAGACCGCCTGGGAATACCAGGTGCTGTAAGCTTTTTGGAAACTTTTCACTTAGTATATAATAATTTTGCCAAAAAATAGAGTCAATGCCCGATCTCTGAATATTAGCAGGTTTGGGCCTGGTTAGTACATGGTTTGGAGACCGCCTGGGAATACCAGGTGCTGTAAGCTTTTTGGAAACTTTTCACTTAGTATATAATAATTTTGCCAAAAAATAGAGTCAATGCCCGATCTCTGAATATTAGCAGGTTTGGGCCTGGTTAGTACATGGTTTGGAGACTGCCTGGGAATACCAGGTGCTTTAAACTTTTTGGAAAATTTCACGATTTATATAATAATCTTGCAAAAAAAAAAAAAAAGTCAATGCCCGATATCTGAATCTTAGCAGGTTTAGGTCTGGTTAGTACTTGGATGAGAGACTGCCTAGGAATACCAGGTGCTTTAAGCTTTTGGGTTTTCTTTCCTACTTATATAATGTACTGGTGATTAGACGGGTTGGTCTTTAAATAGCCCTCTCTTTGCAGCAGTCTTCGCTTACGGCCATACCAACCTGGCTATGCCCGATCTCGTCTGCTCTCGGAAGCTAAGCAGGTTTGGGCCTGGTTAGTACTTGGATGGGAGACCGCCTGGGAATACCAGGTGCTGTAAGCTTTTTGGAAACTTTTCACTTAGTATATAATAATTTAGCCAAAAAATAGAGTCAATGCCCGATCTCTGAATATTAGCAGGTTTGGGCCTGGTTAGTACATGGTTTGGAGACTGCCTGGGAATACCAGGTGCTTTAAACTTTTTGGAAAATTTCACGATTTATATAATAATCTTGCAAAAAAAAAAAAAAAAAAAAAAAAGAGTCAATGCCCGATCTCTGAATCTTACCAGGTTTAGGTCTGGTTAGTACTTGGATGAGAGACTGCCTAGGAATACCAGGTGCTTTAAGCTTTTTTGAAACTTTTCACTTAGTATATAATAATTTAGCCAAAAAATAGAGTCAATGCCCGATCTCTGAATATTAGCAGGTTTGGGCCTGGTTAGTACATGGATAGGAGACTGCCTGGGAATACCAGGTGCTTTAAACTTTTTGGAAAATTTCACGATTTATATAATAATCTTGCCAAAAAAATAAAAAGTCAATGCCCGATATCTGAATCTTAGCAGGTTTAGGTCTGGTTAGTACTTGGATGAGAGACTGCCTAGGAATACCAGGTGCTTTAAGCTTTTGGGTTTTCTTTGCTACTTATATAATATACTGGTGATTAGATGGGCTGGTCTTTAAATAGCCCTCTCTTTGCAGCAGTCTTCGCTTACGGCCATACCAACCTGGCTATGCCCGATCTCGTCTGCTCTTGGAAGCTAAGCAGGTTTGGGCCTGGTTAGTACTTGGATGGGAGACGGCCTGGGAATACCAGGTGCTGTAAGCTTTTTGGAAACTTTTCACTTAGTATATAATAATTTTGCCAAAAAATAGAGTCAATGCCCGATCTCTGAATATTAGCAGGTTTGGGCCTGGTTAGTACATGGTTTGGAGACTGCCGGGGAATACCAGGTGCTTTAAACTTTTTGGAAAATTTCACGATTTATATAATAATCTTGCAAAAAAAAAAAAAAAAAAAAAGAGTCAATGCCCGATCTCTGAATCTTAGCAGGTTTAGGTCTGGTTAGTACTTGGATGAGAGACTGCCTAGGAATACCAGGTGCTTTAAGCTTTTGGGTTTTCTTTCCTACTTATATAATGTACTGGCGATTAGATGGGATGGTCTTTAAATAGCCCTCTCTTTGCAGCAGTCTTCGCTTACGGCCATACCAACCTGGCTATGCCCGATCTCGTCTGCTCTCGGAAGCTAAGCAGGTTTGGGCCTGGTTAGTACTTGGATGGGAGACCGCCTGGGAATACCAGGTGCTGTAAGCTTTTTGGAAACTTTTCACTTAGTATATAATAATTTTGCCAAAAAATAGACTCAATGCCTGATCTCTGAATATTAGCAGGTTTGGGCCTGGTTAGTACATGGTTTGGAGACTGCCTGGGAATACCAGGTGCTTTAAACTTTTTGGAAAATTTCACGATTTATATAATAATCTTGCAAAAAAAAAAAAAAGTCAATGCCCGATATCTGAATCTTAGCAGGTTTAGGTCTGGTTAGTACTTGGATGAGAGACTGCCTAGGAATACCAGGTGCTTTAAGCTTTTGGGTTTTCTTTCCTACTTATATAATGTACTGGTGATTAGATGGGCTGGTCTTTAAATAGCCCTCTCTTTGCAGCAGTCTTCGCTTACGGCCATACCAACCTGGCTATGCCCGATCTCGTCAGCTCTCGGAAGCTAAGCAGGTTTGGGCCTGGTTAGTACTTGGATGGGAGACCGCCTGGGAATACCAGGTGCTGTAAGCTTTTTGGAAACTTTTCACTTAGTATATAATAATTTTGCCAAAAAATAGACTCAATGCCTGATCTCTGAATATTAGCAGGTTTGGGCCTGGTTAGTACATGGTTTGGAGACTGCCTGGGAATACCAGGTGCTTTAAACTTTTTGGAAAATTTCACGATTTATATAATAATCTTGCAAAAAAAAAAAAAGTAAATGCCCGATATCTGAATCTTAGCAGGTTTAGGTCTGGTTAGTACTTGGATGAGAGACTGCCTAGGAATACCAGGTGCTTTAAGCTTTTGGGTTTTCTTTCCTACTTATATAATGTACTGGTGATTAGATGGGCTGGTCTTTAAATAGCCCTCTCTTTGCAGCAGTCTTCGCTTACGGCCATACCAACCTGGCTATGCCCGATCTCGTCTGCTCTCGGAAGCTAAGCAGGTTTGGGCCTGGTTAGTACTTGGATGGGAGACCGCCTGGGAATACCAGGTGCTATAAGCTTTTTGGAAACTTTTCACTTAGTATATAATAATTTTGCCAAAAAATAGAGTCAATGCCCGATCTCTGAATATTAGCAGGTTTGGGCCTGGTTAGTACATGGTTTGGAGACTGCCTGGGAATACCAGGTGCTTTAAACTTTTTGGAAAATTTCACGATTTATATAATAATCTTGCAAAAAAAAAAAAAAAAAAAAAGTCAATGCCCGATATCTGAATCTTAGCAGGTTTAGGTCTGGTTAGTACTTGGATGAGAGACTGCCTAGGAATACCAGGTGCTTTAAGCTTTTTTGAAACTTTTCACTTTGTATATAATAATTTAGCCAAAAAATAGAGTCAATGCCCGATCTCTGAATATTAGCAGGTTTGGGCCTGGTTAGTACATGGATGGGAGACTGCCTGGGAATACCAGGTGCTTTAAACTTTTTGGAAATTTTCACGATTTATATAATAATCTTGCAAAAAAAAAAAAAAAAAAAAAAAGAGTCAATGCCCGATCTCTGAATCTTAGCAGGTTTAGGTCTGGTTAGTACTTGGATGAGAGACTGCCTAGGAATACCAGGTGCTTTAAGCTTTTTTGAAACTTTTCACTTTGTATATAATAATTTAGCCAAAAAATAGAGTCAATGCCCGATCTCTGAATATTAGCAGGTTTGGGCCTGGTTAGTACATGGATAGGAGACTGCCTGGGAATACCAGGTGCTTTAAACTTTTTGGAAAATTTCACGATTTATATAATAATCTTGCAAAAAAAAAAAAAAGTCAATGCCCGATATCTGAATCTTAGCAGGTTTAGGTCTGGTTAGTACTTGGATGAGAGACTGCCTAGGAATACCAGGTGCTTTAAGCTTTTGGGTTTTCTTTGCTACTTATATAATATACTGGTGATTAGATGGGCTGGTCTTTAAATAGCCCTCTCTTTGCAGCAGTCTTCGCTTACGGCCATACCAACCTGGCTATGCCCGATCTTGTCTGCTCTCGGAAGCTAAGCAGGTTTGGGCCTGGTTAGTACTTGGATGGGAGACCGCCTGGGAATACCAGGTGCTGTAAGCTTTTTGGAAACTTTTCACTTAGTATATAATAATTTTGCCAAAAAATAGAGTCAATGCCCGATCTCTGAATATTAGCAGGTTTGGGCCTGGTTAGTACATGGTTTGGAGACTGCCTGGGAATACCAGGTGCTTTAAACTTTTTGGAAAATTTCACGATTTATATAATAATCTTGCAAAAAAACAAAAACAAAAAAAAGAGTCAATGCCCGATCTCTGAATCTTACCAGGTTTAGGTCTGGTTAGTACTTGGATGAGAGACTGCCTAGGAATACCAGGTGCTTTAAGCTTTTTTGAAACTTTTCACTTTGTATATAATAATTTAGCCAAAAAATAGAGTCAATGCCCGATCTCTGAATATTAGCAGGTTTGGGCCTGGTTAGTACATGGATAGGAGACTGCCTGGGAATACCAGGTGCTTTAAACTTTTTGGAAAATTTCACGATTTATATAATAATCTTGCAAAAAAAAAAAAAGTCAATGCCCGATATCTGAATCTTAGCAGGTTTAGGTCTGGTTAGTACTTGGATGAGAGACTGCCTAGGAATACCAGGTGCTTTAAGCTTTTGGGTTTTCTTTGCTACTTATATAATATACTGGTGATTAGATGGGCTGGTCTTTAAATAGCCCTCTCTTTGCAGCAGTCTTCGCTTACGGCCATACCAACCTGGCTATGCCCGATCTCGTCTGCTCTCGGAAGCTAAGCAGGTTTGGGCCTGGTTAGTACTTGGATGGGAGACCGTCTGGGAATACCAGGTGCTGTAAGCTTTTTGGAAACTTTTCACTTAGTATATAATAATTTTGCCAAAAAATAGAGTCAATGCCTGATCTCTGAATATTAGCAGGTTTGGGCCTGGTTAGTACATGGTTTGGAGACTGCCTGGGAATACCAGGTGCTTTAAACTTTTTGGAAAATTTCACGATTTATATAATAATCTTGCAAAAAAAAAAAAAAAAAAAAAGTCAATGCCCGATATCTGAATCTTAGCAGGTTTAGGTCTGGTTAGTACTTGGATGAGAGACTGCCTAGGAATACCAGGTGCTTTAAGCTTTTGGGTTTTCTTTCCTACTTATATAATGTACTGGCGATTAGATGGGATGGTCTTTAAATAGCCCTCTCTTTGCAGCAGTCTTCGCTTACGGCCATACCAACCTGGCTATGCCCGATCTCGTCTGCTCTCGGAAGCTAAGCAGGTTTGGGCCTGGTTAGTACTTGGATGGGAGACCGCCTGGGAATACCAGGTGCTGTAAGCTTTTTGGAAACTTTTCACTTAGTATATAATAATTTTGCCAAAAAATAGAGTCAATGCCCGATCTCTGAATATTAGCAGGTTAGGGCCTGGTTAGTACATGGTTTGGAGACTGCCTGGGAATACCAGGTGCTTTAAACTTTTTGGAAAATTTCACGATTTATATAATAATCTTGCAAAAAAAAAAAAAAAAAGTCAATGCCCGATATCTGAATCTTAGCAGGTTTAGGTCTGGTTAGTACTTGGATGAGAGACTGCCTAGGAATACCAGGTGCTTTAAGCTTTTGGGTTTTCTTTCCTACTTATATAATGTACTGGTGATTAGATGGGCTGGTCTTTAAATAGCCCTCTCTTTGCAGCAGTCTTCGCTTACGGCCATACCAACCTGGCTATGCCCGATCTCGTCTGCTCTCGGAAGCTAAGCAGGTTTGGGCCTGGTTAGTACTTGGATGGGAGACCGCCTGGGAATACCAGGTGCTGTAAGCTTTTTGGAAACTTTTCACTTAGTATATAATAATTTTGCCAAAAAATAGAGTCAATGCCCGATCTCTGAATATTAGCAGGTTTGGGCCTGGTTAGTACATGGTTTGGAGACTGCCTGGGAATACCAGGTGCTTTAAACTTTTTGGAAAATTTCACGATTTATATAATAATCTTGCAAAAAAAAAAAAAAAAAGAGTCAATGCCCGATCTCTGAATCTTACCAGGTTTAGGTCTGGTTAGTACTTGGATGAGAGACTGCCTAGGAATACCAGGTGCTTTAAGCTTTTTTGAAACTTTTCACTTTGTATATAATAATTTAGCCAAAAAATAGAGTCAATGCCCGATCTCTGAATATTAGCAGGTTTGGGCCTGGTTAGTACATGGATGGGAGACTGCCTGGGAATACCAGGTGCTTTAAACTTTTTGGAAATTTTCACGATTTATATAATAATCTTGCAAAAAAAAAAAAAAAAAAAAAAATGAGTCAATGCCGATCTCTGAATCTTACCAGGTTTAGGTCTGGTTAGTACTTGGATGAGAGACTGCCTAGGAATACCAGGTGCTTTAAGCTTTTTTGAAACTTTTCACTTTGTATATAATAATTTAGCCAAAAAATAGAGTCAATGCCCGATCTCTGAATATTAGCAGGTTTGGGCCTGGTTAGTACATGGATAGGAGACTGCCTGGGAATACCAGGTGCTTTAAACTTTTTGGAAAATTTCACGATTTATATAATAATCTTGCCAAAAAAAATAAAAAGTCAATGCCCGATATCTGAATCTTAGCAGGTTTAGGTCTGGTTAGTACTTGGATGAGAGACTGCCTAGGAATGCCAGGTGCTTTAAGCTTTTGGGTTTTCTTTGCTACTTATATAATATACTGGTGATTAGATGGGCTGGTCTTTTAAATAGCCCCTCTTTGCAGCAGTCTTCGCTTACGGCCATACCAACCTGGCTATGCCCGATCTCGTCTGCTCTTGGAAGCTAAGCAGGTTTGGGCCTGGTTAGTACTTGGATGGGAGACGGCCTGGGAATACCAGGTGCTGTAAGCTTTTTGGAACTTTTCACTTAGTATATAATAATTTGCCAAAAAATAGAGTCAATGCCCGATCTCTGAATATTAGCAGGTTTGGGCCTGGTTAGTACATGGTTTGGAGACTGCCGGGGAATACCAGGTGCTTTAAACTTTTTGGAAAATTTCACGATTTATATAATAATCTTGCAAAAAAAAAAAAAAAAAAAAAAAAAGAGTCAATGCCCGATCTCTGAATCTTAGCAGGTTTAGGTCTGGTTAGTAC